>NC_056732.1:267588739-267888739 GCF_019279795.1 Protopterus annectens | reverse complement strand
CTACTTCTTTTCCTTCCTTTTGCCTTTCTGTTTTCGCCCTGGGGGAAGCGCTGCGCAAACAAGTGCAAATGCGCACACATGCATGCACACACTGTGTGCATGTTTGCAAGGAGTTTCCTATCTTTTAACATTGTGCACCTTTGGTTTGAGGTTTTCAAATAGGACAACTGTAGGCACGCCTCTTGCAATCCTGAGCAACTCAAAGCAAACATAAGCCACTCTGTTCCAATTAGCTTATAGCCTGTCTGACACACCCCCTCATAATGTCACCTATATTCTACTCTACTACTCACCTACTCCTACTCTTACACTCTTGGGACATGGCTCACATGCTGGGGAAAATTGGGATTCACTATCCTTATCCTCATTTGCATAGGATTGCCTACAATGCATGGTTACATCTCTGACACTGAGCTTCCCCTCCTTAGCAACCAGTACTCAGTGGCCATGTTGCCTTCAGCCTGCCATTCACCTGCATGGCAGAATAAGCTTTTTAGTGAAAATGGCTATTTTTTTTTTAAATTATTTTCTTGTTTTTATAAGTGCTGCACGTTTGTGCCATGCTGCGCTATGCTTAAACATTGGAGATCGGGGAAAAAAAAGTTAAATTTTTATATTTTTAAACATTTATAAATGCCAATGGCCTTATATTTGGCCATTGGGATGGTTCCTCAACTGTATGCATCCTTTATTTGGAGCTGTCATAGCTTCGTTTAGCTATTTGCAGAACGGTACTCCATTACCAACTAAGTACATTTCTGCAGATAACACTAATCTTCCACGGACATGTTAGTGTTTTCTTGGATCGCAGATTTACCTCATTTGCAAAGCTTTCACCAGCAAATGAGGTAATTTGCATACCATGATGCTGTCCATCCAAGAGTAGCTGTAGCAGCTCTCATGCACGACCCTGCCGGCTGTTCCTGGATCGCACGGCAGACATATTGCCTGTTTGACGTCTTACACTATTCTACAACTCCGTGCAAGCTTTTGTAAATCCAGCCCTATATTTTCATGTATATGGGTATAACACTGGAAATCTGTCAGATTTTTTGCAGCTGACTTTTTATTTCAGTTATGTGGTACATGTTTTCCATCTCCAACACAAACATATAATGAAGACTTTTAAATTGGTTAACAATACATTTTGCTCTCCATCTCCAGTTACCTTGAGCTTTATAGAAGATTTATAGAATATTATAAGAAATCAAAACAAAAGAACACAAACATTTATTTTGATTAGGATAATCACAGAACTGCATAATAAAAAACTATGAGATCAAACAAGATCAACTACTAAACCTGAAAATATTAACACCTTCTCAAGCACACAACTAAAATGTGATAAACAAATTGAATAATTGCAGTCAAATTACTTTGAGAATGTTATCATGTATGTGTGCTCTACATTTTTACTGAAACACTGAAAAAGCTATTTCCATGTTTTAACAGTTTCAGATAGGCAAGACCAGTACCCATACACCAAGTAAACTTTTCAAGAAAACCAAAAATTCTGGCTTAGTAATTTAGTCTCTTGTAATTCTTCTCTTTATCCCCATTAATAGCAGTATTAAAGAAATATTTACTCTAGACCTTAGTGAAAGAAGTACAAACAATCCTTTATACATAGGGCATAATTTTATGCAACCAAGCAACTTAAGAACAATTACTATTCTCTGTACCCTTAATACCCTTTCCATGACATTGGAACATATCCATCATCTGTTCTTTGAATTTAAAGTGAAACTAATCTGTTAAACATTTCACATAACAGATTTAGGAAAATATAATCTGCAAATGCTTTCTTCCTTACTCTAGCTGAATATATTCATGAAGCAAAGTCATTGCTGGAGAAGTAAAGACAGTTTATTCTTAGATCTGCCAAGGATTTCAGTATGATAAATCACTGGGGTCTAATAACATGGTTTATATCCTTTTCCCCCCAACCACATACCACATATTACAATCAGTCAATAATGACAGACTTTAGAGTTTCATACTTCTTACAGATGATGGGGAACATTAAAGCACAACTTGTTTGCTATGTTCATTAAGTGAAGCATAGTAACAGATTAAAAAAAAAGTTTTCATCTGAAGCCTATTTGCTCCATTAAATTTAAATGAAGTAATATACACACACACACACACGTATGTATATATATATATATATATATATATACATTATATATATATATATATATATATATATATATATATATATATATATATATATATATATATATATATATATATATATATATATATATATATATATACACACACACACACACACACACACATATATATATACATATATATATATATATATGTGTGTGTGTGTGTGTGTGTGTGTGTGTGTGTGTGTGTGTGTGTGTGTGTGTGTGTGTGTGTGCATGGTTTTCGGCCCTCTCTAGTTTGTAACATGATTATTGTGGTTAGGATTTTGTTCATTTTCTTGTTACTTTCTTTACTATAAAGCTATTGATCTTGCCAGTTTAGATGTTCTTGGTGCATTTAGTACTTATTTTGTTATGACCACTGAGCTGATGTTTTGTACTGTGATTGTGGTGGTTTGTGCTTCTTTGGGTTCCCCATACAATTTTAAGTATGTTTGATCAAATGAAAAATCTGTCTATATAAAACACATAAAACATACAATCATCTATGTAGTAATGATGTTTTCTATAACTGAGAAACATTATGTTGAGTAATGTGTACTATCTCCTGCTTGATTGTCATTTTTCCAGCTTTCAGTATGACTGGCATGTTTAAGGTTGTCTTCTGTTTGATTTTTTGATTGGTGAGCTAACTTAGCTTTAGGGATATTTTATAATGAATGTGCCTGCCAAAGTACTAAATTATGTAGCATTTGTACAACATTTTTTATTTTTTGCTATGGTAAAATATTGTTTTATGTAATTCTTCTGAAGATTTTCCACTTGAGTATTTTTTTGTCAGGATATGCTTTCCTGACCAGATTACAGGAGAAATTACTGTCAGCTCACGCACACTTCTGCCACCGTAGTTCCCATCCCATAACTTTGTTTTGCAAAGTAGATGCTCCAGCTATCCCTGTCAGGAGGACATGGGGTTGCTCAATTTTATATCTAAATTTAAAATAAAAGTCATATAATAAATTGATAAAGAGTAAATGCAAAAAGCCACAGTAGGTAGTAACAGGATAGTTTCATGGAGTCATTTTTCTTAAGTTTAATAATTTTATTTGGCCACCTTTTAACTCCCTTAAATGTTGCCATCAAGTTCAACAGTCCATTCACTTACTCTCAACAGTTTTTCCTTAAGATGTTAGTCCATTGTAGGTTAATAACTTTCTAATGATATTTGGTTGTTTTATTTCATTTCACTCACATGCTCACAGAGAGATAGGTATAGATAAACATGAATCACCTTGGTCTGCTAAGACTGTAGACTTCTGCTAAGAAGAACATTATATCTAAATTGTCAAGTCTAGTAGCATTTTTATTACATATGGAAGTTGGAATTCCTGTACTTATAACCTTTCTTTTATTAATGACATATCTTCCCATTTATTATTTTTTACTAACATTAGAATTTCAATATCATCAGCTTGTTGGTTCTGGGTGGTCAGATGTTGGAGTGCTTAGATTAAGTTTAGAGAGCTTGCTGTTTTATTATCAGAGGGGTTCATATTTTATTTTCAGAAACCACTTGTCATAAATTAAGTAATTTTACAGACTTTAAGCCATATAGGTTTCTACCATCATTTTAAGTCTTTTTGATGTAAAGTAAAATTATACCTATTTATATATCTTTTGCAGTCAGTTCTGTACCATCTCCTTCCCCCTCATATATTTTTTTTGGGGGGCAGACAGTAACTACTTATTTTATTCTTCTTTCTATAATATGGTATCTATTTAAGATCATAGGGAAAACTGGCAGCTTGCTGAGCAGGCACAGGCCTTTATGGATGAGTTGCCTCCTGGAAGTCCCAACCATCCTTACAAATTCCCTGAAGGTTGTTTGAAGAGGAGTTCACAGCAGATAGCCATCATAGCAGCTTTAAAGAATAGGCCTCAAAAGAACAAGGAGCAAAACAAGATAAGATCATATCATATCAGTAGATGAAAACTTGCCCACTTTAACCTCATGAGGTAATGGGCCTCTACTAAATAAGCCTACTGTGGGAGAGGTTAAGAACCATCACATGGATTTATACTTCAAAGGTTTTATAGAAGCCCTCAATCATGAGGCAATATTCAGGTTATTCAAGCTTGTTTTGGGCAGGGGTTCTCCTGTCATGCCTCAGGAAAAATCTGAAGCTAGAAGAAAATGATAATGATCCTGGTCGCAGTAACCTATTATTTCCATATCTATCTTAAATGGGTGAGCTGGCTGATTTTATCTTAGCTCTTCTGTCAGGCCTGTTGAGTGTCTTATGGAGTTCACCTGGATCCAAAGATCTGTTATCTGCCTTACTTACCTCGAACAAGCAGCAGACTGAAAGATCAGGGCAAAATGACAGGAAATTGGGTGATTTGTTGCCTGCACTTTGTGGCTGTTTTAATTGAAAAGGATTCTTCAGAGGTGTCGTCTTTGTTGAATTATTATTATTTTTTTTAATTATTAGGGAAGCCCATTTCTTGAGAGGAGTTCTGGCACAGCTTTGGTGCAATCAGAAGTTTTGGAAGCTCAAGGCAGTTAATCTTTTAAAGTGGGATGCACAGTTTGCTGACACCTAGCTGGGAACCATGGTCAACATACTGAGAGTAAGATCATGTTTTGGTGATGATTAATAGGTTCTAAGCCTGCTGGGCTTTTAATACGTGTAAATGGTCATAGACAGCTTGTAGATTCATTCATGTTTGCATGTATTTCAGTGGTAATCATTCTTCTGTCTGATGCTCCTTCTAGGATGGTTATGAGGGTTGTGGGCCTACCATCACCCCTGGTATTAAGCATGGGGATACCTCAGTAAATTTGATTACAATGAGTAGATGCTCCTTTTGTGCTTTTAGGGAATCCATATCCTTTTGTAATTTTCAATAATGTTTTGCTGAGCTACTCCCATGTCAACAATGTTATCTTAGCTTCTTCACTGAAAGACTAACCCGATCAGCTAGCTTCTTTAGAATGGGAACAAATGTTTGCCCACTTTTTTAATCAGCTCAGATGTAATTCCTAATGTTTCAAGCTGCAAGAATTTAATGTCTACTCACAGCAAGTAATGGGATTTGCAATCCTTACTAGACATGAAGTGAGACGCAAAAATGCTGGTCTAGACTAGCATCATAGAGTTTAGTCATCAAATTCAGTGCTTCCATTCTATAATGTAAAGAACTTTTTCAGAAATGAAAGTTATAAAATCTTCCTGTGCTTCATAAACACGTCATGTTACATAACAGATGACATCACCAAGCATGCATAATTAATCAGTTATTTGAACAATACTCTTAACCCTTTCACACCTAGCCTGAGTGGAATTTCTCACCTCCTGACACCTGTAGAGTTTTTGTCTGGACACCTTTTGCTTGAGCTATAATTCTGAGAGTCCAGTTTTCCAACCTATCTGTAAACAAATGTATGCATTTCAAAAACTGTTAAATGTTATAAAAAAATGTTAAAATCTGTAACTTACTCAGCACATGCTTCTCTCCACAATTGTGATATTAATATGTTAGCCAGACTTAATGCTAATTTCATATTGAATGATTAATTTGTTAATATGTACAATGTTTTATTATAAGTATGCAAACAAGTATTAACAGACAGACTGTCAGTTTAACTTTTGTTCACACTGATGTGCGTTTCATTTTTCTGCACAGTGGTTATGTAGATGTTACTCCATTTTTGAGAAGTATGCATAATTATGAATGGTGTGCATAATTTCATTTTTAATTGGCAAATAAATGTTAATTTCTGCAAAGGAGGGCTTGATGGACATTAAATACGAGTACATTTTTTCAGCATTATGTATTCTTTCATTTGATACCATGGAGTACCACATAAATACTGTTGCTCAAGTTATTAATGTACTTATGAACACATGACCTGTATGCATACTATTTCTAGAAAATAAATTGTTTTTTTTGTATTAGAGTGTATCCCAGTTTTCTGAGGAACCTGCCTGACCTCTATGGTGACTAGGCATGTGAAACGCTGATCTACAATGCATCCAGATAGAAAATCCCAATAGGTTTTACAAAAATATATTTATGTATATCTGCATATTTTATTACTAATCAAGTATAAATAGCATCAAACTAATAGAAGACAAGTAAAACATATCAATGACAACTTTGGGAGCATTAGCTTAGCTTTGATTTGGTACCATGAAATACCATATGCACTCTTTCTGTGACAAGTTATCAACAGATTTATTAATATAAATATGGTACATAGTATCTTGGCATAAAACAATAACTTCTCACTTACTGACCACTCCATTTGGATCTTTAGCCATTCCTGGCTTGTGCACTAAATTGTCCTGTGAAATGTTATTCTACAATACTACTATGTGGACAATGCCTGACATGCTTGGATAAATATATTTGTGCATATTATGCATTTTATAACTACATTTTCCAGCGATACATAAATGTTAAATTGATACCATGAATCAACATCAACTCTGTTTTGGTCAAATTATTAATAGAAACATTAATAATATGGTATATATTCATAATTTAGCATAAAATAAAAGCATACTTTTAGCAGTTACTGACAACCTCATTTATGTCAAACATTATTATTGCCCTGTGAAATCAAGTTCTGAAATGCCACTGAGTGGATAGTCACTGACACTTTTTCATAAATATATTTATGAACATTTGCATATTGATAATAAAGTACAAATATCTCCAAAGGAGCTGCTGTTAGACATCAGATATCACCGACCAAGACAGTTATTCATAAGCTCAAACATTTTAATATTAAAATGTATCTCCAGCTAATTTAAACCATTGCAAGTGATAGCAATAAGTACAGAAACAATGTAAAAATCTTTGCAAAACCACATTTTTGCAAGTTCTCTGTATATCCCAGTAAAATTTCAAGCACTTTAACACTGTGACAATTTGGTACACGTTTCTGTCAGAACCAAAAATGCTACCAGTAGTTTCTTTCTCCTGTCAAAACATTTAGGGCTGCCATGAGTCATACTGTTAATAAATATTGCCAGAATTTATATGCCATCTATCAATGACCCCTTTGGCAGCCAAATACACATGACTCCAAAAAACAATATATGGTACATGATGCAGTTGTAACTAAGATTCTGCTCCCATCACAGCATCTGCCTCCCCAGCATAACAATCAGTGAATAAGACTTTCAAGATAAATGCATTAGGGTCAGCATGATCACCTCAAATGCAGACAATAACCACACACAACATGCACTGAGTCAGAAATGTAAGTGTTCTCAAGGGGAATTGTGTGAGTACACAAATGTTAGTAATGAAAGTCAACACTCACAAATGAAATATTTCAGTCAGATTCCACAAATAGTCAGTTATCAACAGTAAAATATATTTCATGTCTGCATATTAGATGAAGGTCTAGACTATTATATAAAATATAAAATCACATAAATCCTTTTGGTGTATTCTCTAATTAGTAAATCGCATTGCTTAATATATGACCTACACAAGTCCCACATGATTAATCCTTGCAAAATATGTAAGCAAATGGGTTGGGATAAAGAAAAGGACTGAAACACAAAAGGTTATTAACTGCATCTTTATATTAATAAAGTCCATATAGTCATAGCTGGCTTTAGGCACCAGTGACCCCTGCAGTCGCTGGGGGCCCCCTGTTCCTTGGGAGGGCCCCAAACACAGCAAGTTATGTTATCATGATATTTTGTAACTTGTCTGTCAAACCAGCAAAAGCGAGTACAGCAGTCTTGTATATTTAAGAAACCAGGTGGATAATAACTCTTATTTAAGTCAACACTCACAAATGAAGAAATATTTCAATCAGATTCCACAAATAGTCAGTTATCAACAGTAAAATATATTTCATGTCTGCATATTAGATGAATGAAATGAAAGTCAACACTCACAAATGAAGAAATATTTCAATCAGATTCCACAAATAGTCAGTTATCAACAGTAAAATATATTTAATGTTTGCATATTAGATGAAGGTCTAGACTATTATATAAAATATAAAATCACATAAATCCTTTTGGTGTATTCTCTAATTAGTAAATCACATTGCTTAATATATGACCTACACAAGTCCCACATGATTAATCCTTGCAAAATATGTAAGCAAATGGGTTGGGATAAAGCAAAGGACTGAAACACAAAAGGTTATTAACTGCATCTTTATATTAATAAAGTCCATATAGTCATAGCTGGCTTTAGGCACCAGTGACCCCTGCAGTCGCTGGGGGCCCCCTGTTCCTTGGGAGGGCCCCAAACACAGCAAGTTATGTTATCATGATATTTTGTAACTTGTCAGTCAAACCAGCAAAAGCGAGTACAGCAGTCTTGTATATTTAAGAAACCAGGTGGATAATAACTCTTATTTAAAACACTCCAAAGACCGAGGATGCAAACAACTCCAGTAGATGTACAGCCACAAATAATCCGAAATGAATAAAAGGCAGGCACTTTTGGTAACTCTTATTTGAATCTACTTTAAAATTCAATGATATCTCTGGTGATAGTAACAGTGTTTTATCAAGTAACAGGCTTCAAAATTTCATTAAATGTTTTACCACTGATGTAGTGCCACAAACCCTACTGGTGGACATTATCTCCACTAAAACTAGCAACATAACCAGCATTAGGTACTTGCAATACCTGAGGCTGTAGGGGGCCCGTTAATCATCCTTGACTGTGTGGGGGCCCCACAAAAGCTGCTGCTGGTTGGGGAAATAATTAGGATTAAAAAAATGTATTAATTTTATGATTACTCTCCTTAACCTGAACATGGCTGTGATGTGACCCCTTAACCTGAACATGGCTGTAATGTGACCCCTTAACCTGAACATGGCTGTGATGTGACTCCTTAACCTGAACATGGCTGTGATGTGACCATTTTAAGGTAAAGCTAATAATGAACATGAGCAAAGTAAGCACTAGAGAGATCAGCAGTCCAGAGTGACTGATCTCAGTGCAAACCCTTGACTTTATGAAGAGGTGACACTTCCGATCTATAGGGATTGTTTTCTTTTACAGGGAAGTTTATAAATACTAGCAGAATTCCAGATACTATAACTCTCAACTTCTTTGCTGGAGAATTCAACTCAATGCCAAAAATAATAGCAGAATAAAGTCTCAAAATCAAGAACACACTTTAAATATTACTGTAATTCACTTTAAAAAGTTAATAGAATAACAGCTATTGCATCAACATGCATTTTCTGGACGATAAGAAGTATAAAGCTGTGATGTCTGGATTTTTTGACTGTCTGTAATTCTGAATGATTGACCAGCAAATCAAACTTTTTAAAACGAGCAAAATTATGAGCAAAATAAGGGAAGGTCAGTGAAATCAGGGACAGTGACATATTTGCATTACTCCTTAATGAGGTAAATAAAAGTGACTCACCCTTGCTGATGCTTGATGACTGCTAAACAGCAGTCACTGACATGGTGTGGCAGTATCAGTGTTGCACAGTGTATTGCTATTTGCTGAAATAAGTACAAGGCTAATATTGCTATGGCTTATGATTGTGTGTGTTTGTAAACAATATCACTGATTTTTATCTGAGCACACACTCAGTCATGCTAGAACACATACATTACTCTTCTGGGTGTCAGTAAAAAATACAGCTAACAAGTAACTATATTTCAAATGTAAGGCATAAAATATATCACAAAACATTCAGACACTTAGATCTTCTGGGATTCTGGTGGCCCATACTCTACAGACTGTATAAATGGATACGGGAGGATCCCTTAATTACCATTGACTGTCTGTGGTCACCACAAAAGCTGTTGATGGTTGAGGGAAAATGAGGAGAAAAAATGTATTAATTTTCTAATTATGCTCTTTAACTTGAACAGTGCTGTGGTATGACCCTGTTAGGATAAAGCTGATAACGGCCACTGCTTTCAGCTACACCCATTCTAAAACTAGTCCTGCTTAGATGTGTGTGCATGGAAAACTACTGTAGGTTATGTGTGTGTGTGGGGGGTCTGGGAATTTTGTGGCGATTACTTCTTTAATTTTCATCGCAGTCAAACCTTAGAGGTGTACACAGAAAGTCAGTATAGCTTATGTTTGGCCTAAGGGAAGCGTGTTTATTGTTTGTTGCACTTTTCTAACAGACTTCACAAGTGTACAGAAAAGGTTACTACAACGTCTGTAGGGGCAATGTACTGTGTAGGAGCAACAATGTAGAATACATTACTGTCATCATTTTATTTGCTTTCCTCACAATCATACATCAGGCATGCATTCTGATGGCTGCCTTTGGGGCTACTGGTGAGGAGTGAGGAGGCATACTATGTATACGTATGTCAGCAGTCTCTTAAAATACATGACTGTGGCAGTTTGAACCTCTGCTTTCCCAATGTAGCACCAGTGAGATACCTAGGCAGCAGCTGTCTTTTTGGGGGGGAGGTTATGGAGGCATGCAGTATTCTGTGATAATCCTGTGTATCCATATAACAATTGGCTTGTTAGTTTATTGTGAGCTACTATTTTGTCAGCTTTGAACATTTAGCCTTGGGTGCAACTTAATACATTCCTTGAAAGACAAAAAAGAAAAAAAAAAGACTGAAATTCTTTTCTTACTCATGATTTTAGTTTAGGCCACCTTTGGATTAAAATGTTGGGAAATGCTCTAAAGTGCATCCCAGAGCATCTATAACCCTGTGGCTTCTTGGACCCTGGCTTTTTTTAGGTTCATAGGTTCATAGTCCTTGTCAGTCGGTGAGTCAGTTATAGCCCCTAGTTTGCAGTCGTCTGCGAACTTGGTCAGCCATAGTCCTCCTGTGCTTGTCTGTACTGCTGAGAAGTATATGCCGAACAGGAGGGGTCCTAGGACTGAGCCCTGGGGAATGCCACTTGTAACTGGTTTAGAGTCTGACATAGCTCCCGCAACTCTCACCATGTGGGTTCTGTCCATGAGCCAATTGGCAACCCATCTTGTGACATAGAGGTTTATGTTCAGGCTGGTGAGCTTGTCTATAATACCAGAATGGGGAATGGTGTCGAAGGCCTTTGCGAGGTCTAGGTAGGCTGTGTGCACCACCTTTCCCTCATTTATAGCCTTGGTAACTGTCTCAAAGAAGTCCACCAGATTTAGGAGGCATGATCTGCCCTTAACAAAGCTGAACTAGGTAGGGTCCAGTGTTTGGAGATTCCCAATGTCTCTGTTAATGAGTTCCATGATGATGTGCTCCATAGCCTTGCAGATCAAGCTAATCTGGCTTATAAGGCAATAGTTCCCAGGGTCTGTTGTGGCTCCACCTTTGTGGAGTGGAATAACTGTTGCTGTGCACTACTCTATGGGTACATAGCCTGTGGAGAGGCTGAGTTTGAACAGTGTGTTTATCTGAGGGGTTAATTCGTCTTTGATCTCATGTAGGACACAGCCTGGGACACTGTCCGGTCCCATTGATGCTGTTTTTTTAGCTTTGGAGAGGGCTATTTTAACCTGAGTGTGTGTGATTTCAGGGGCTCTACATTCTTCTGGTATAGTTATGGACCCTTTTGGGGGTGAGAGTGGGGTGAAGTTTGCACTGAACCTGTCTGCCAGGATGTTGGCAATATCGGTTGGTTCAATGTATTTTGTGCCATTCTGCACTAACTCCGAGCAGATGTGAGCTTTGCCACTTAGATTCTTGACATAGCTAAAGAATGCCTTATGGTTATCTTTGGAGTCCTTGGCAAGTTTTCTTTCAAAGCTCGCCTTGGACGATTTTATGAGGGGTCGTAGTTTCTTGCTGATACTGATCAAGGATGTCTTCCCTTCTTGGGATTTTCCTCTTTTCTGTACTAGTTTCCTCCTTCTATTGTATAGCTTGTTTATGGCAGCGGTCCACCAGACTGATTTCCTTTTCTTGGAGGAGGGAGCCTTAGTTTTGCTTGGGATAACACGATCCATGCATTCTTGTAGGTACCCATAGAATGCATTGGTAAAGGATTTTGCAGCTTGGGCAGCATTATCCTTTAGCATGGGGGCTTTAAAACATTCCACCTCAGTCTTAAGTAACGTGAAGTTTGCTTTTGAAAAGTTTTTCATTGTGGTTTCCTTGTCTGGGGGTAGGGGTGGAATGTGGATATCCAAAGTGGTTTGTTTATGGTCAGATCTAACCAGCGAGGGGTTGACCTCTGGTGTGGAACATCGGTCCCCCATGTTGGTGATGACCAGGTCCAATATGTTGTCACCTCTGCTAGGAGTGTTAACCAGTCATTCCAGGGCATTTGAGTTTATAAATTCTAAGAAATGTTGGGCAAGGGAGTTAGCACTTGAGTAGTTCTTCCAGTTAATGTTTGGGTAGTTGAAATCACCCAATATTAGGGTGTTTGGTAGGAACTTTATGTTACCCAGTGTTTCCAGAAATGCGGAATTGGGGTCATGGGACATAGTGGGTGATCTGTAACAAGCTACAATTTGAATTGCAGTTTTGCCCATTGTTAGTTGCATGTGGATAATCTCTGAAGCATCATGATGTGCCACTAACCTGGAGGTGTGGGTATCCCTGATGAATATGGATACTCCCCCGCCTTTTGTATTTTGGTCCGGGTTCTGTGGCCAAAATGTATGGTATGAGTTTTAGTCTGGTAGTGCTGGGGTGCTCTCTGTAGCCTTAAACCAGGTTTCTGTTATTGCACATATATCAGTTTTCTCCATACTGAGGAGTGCCTCGAGTGCATGCATTTTGAGGTTTAGACATCTGGCATTGAGTAGTATTACCCTCAGATTTTTGTTACTTGTGCTATTTACATCAGTGGGTTTGTCTTTTGAGCCTTGCCTAAAAAAGGCAATATGGGGGTGGCAAGAGCCTTGCCCACTATTCAAAAACCTAAGGGTGACAGGTGCAAGCCATCTCTAGTGAAGCAGCGTGGCTTGTCAAAAATGTCATCCCAGGCAGACAGACACTAGATCCCCTTTGAATCACACCAGAAACTTAGCCAATTATTGAAATTGATAATTTTTTTCTTTATACCGTGGTATCATTCTTGGTGAGGCCATGATAATACTCAGGGTCAGGGTCATACCGGCCTGGGCTACGTGATCAGAGAGCTCTTCCATTTTTCTTTTCATGTAGTCCAGGAAGGTACGGCTCAGGCTTTTGTGTTATTTCTTAAAATATTACTAGTGTGCTATCGTGGATAGGAACAGTGTGTTGAAAGGATGCCAGGAAAACTAAAGCTGAACTGAAACATTGAATTTCTTTCTTTGATCATAATTTCTGTTTGTGCCATCATTGGAGAAAAATGTTGTGTAAAAAGGAAAAAATAATAAAAATGCACTTCAGAGCATATAGAAAGTTATGGTGTCTTGAAAAAGCTGAAGAATAGGGCAAAATGTAAGAAAAGAAAGAAAAAAGTAATGCGCATCATATGGGGAGCCCAACATGGTGGGAAACAGAGAGGAGGACTGGAGGGTGTGTGTCTGAGGGGGTCTGAAACAGTAGGCCTAGGGTGCCATTTCACCCATGTCTAGACAGTTACATAGAGTTGTTGTGATGTATCATTGTTGCAACTATATGCTAGTAACTGTGAATTTCCCTTTATGAGATGGGTCAACAGAGTGTGGTACATTGACCTGTTGTAATGTAAGAGCATTGTAGCTACATGTCAGACTGTGTGTACTACTCCTAAAAGCCAGCAGCATGAACTAAAATGTTGCTTTGGAGGAGTGGCAGTGACAGGGTGATACCTACACTGGAAGTGCCAAGGGGTTCCCAAATTTGACATTTGCTGGGGGCCCCCAAAATGCTAACACTGGCCCTGCACGTTACATTTAGCATGCAGTTTTATAAAAAGCAATACCTACTGCCCCTCCATGGAACACCAAATGGCTTTTGTAAAGGCTCCATGCATGTCAAACTAGCATGCAAAATAAAAAAAAAGTGCAGCAGGAAAGTTCGTCATGGGCAGTTCAAGAACAGCACAGCTCTATACTTATTCTACGTCTGTTGGACGTCTATGTCCGACTGGTGCAAAAGCACCTTCTGTCCTACTGACATCCCAGTAAAATGCATAGACACCTGACCACACACAAAAACCACCTGTGCAAGGATGAAAAAGAAACTAATGGCTTCTTCAATTTAGATTTCACTAAACACATTTTAAAGAAAGAGAGAGAAAGCCAAGGGAATCCTTAATCTGATCCAGCTAATTTATTAATAGCTAGCAAATTTGAGGCAGCATTATATACATAATGAATATTCATTTGTTTAATAAAATAAAATAAAATAGAAAAGAGATCAGACCAGTAGCTAGGTAGAATTGTGCCCTGGGCAGTCTTTAAAGTTGAAAAGCCACAAAAACGATCTTCTGATCCCTCCCTTCACTGTGGCAATATTCAGAACTCAGAAAAGCCATAAAGTCACTAGTTAGTCATTCATTAAACAGCCACTTGGACATGAATATTTAAATGGATGAATACTAACATTAGCACTGAACTGCTATACTAATTGTATGCTGGCAGTGCATTGTGGGTATTCCACTTCCACCTGATCTACAATTACAGTTGTTTACCCAAACAGCTTACACCCAAAGATAGCCGCTGCCTTCACCACTCCCTAGCTACATCTCTGAAGGAGATGCAGGGAAATGATCTTTGCTCACTAAAGTACGGAACATCAGTTTAATATATTATTTGCAATAAAATTCATGGTATTAAAGAAATAATGAAGAAATTAAGCTCAATTTGTGCCATTTAGAAATAAGAAGTTCTGTAAGTAAATGTAGTAAAGATTAACTAGGAAATCATTTTGAATTCTACTTAAGCTCCTTGTGACTATTTTAAACTATATCCAACTGGTTTTATACGCAAACACACAATACAGCTTTTAATTTTAGAAATGAATAATAGACAAATTCAAAACCAATGGAGGAAGCAAAGGACCAAAATCAGAGACAGATATTAAATGTTATTCATGTATATTTGTAATTAAACTAACCTAAGACACACTGGTACAATACAGTAGAACTTAAAACTTCCTGGTGAAGTAAACCAAATGAGTCAAGACTGCTTAAAGAAAAAAGAACAACTGAGGAAAATAATTTACTTATACCTTTATGCGATTTCTAAAGAGAATCCCAATAATGCATTATTTATGAACACTCTGTTCTGTACAGGGCTTACAAAATTTTGTTTTGGCATTTTGGATATTATTCCAAAGAATCCTAGGAGGGGATGGTGGGAGTTGGACATTGAAAGAGAGGAATTACAGTGGCAATTAAAATTAAATTCCATTACACCTCCAGATTTAAATGAAAAACTCTCAATTCTTCCTGTTTTAAAGACTAGGGCTCAAAACTTATAGAGCAAGATTAAAAATTTGATTTTTTTTACTTATTTATTCACAATTTTTTAAGGTCTTTTTATATCTTACACTTGTCATTATTTTATTTATTTTGGGATTTTGTGTAGGCATGGCATTACAGGCAAGCTCTGAGTATTTTGATTAAGCTATTTATTACCAGGGTTCAGACTTTTCCCACTGTTTCTATATTTAGCAGATTTTAAATTTGTGATTCACTTTACTTTTGAGGTATGCATACAATTTAATAGAATCCCATGATCTTAATTAACCCTGTAAGGAATGTATTTTAGATGTAGATTTGGATTTTATTCAGTTCTGAAGAAGGCTCAACTGTGTTCAGGACAAAAGTGCTTGACTGATCTTTAATGAAGTTTTTAACAGAATAAGGAGTCTTGACTCATTTGGTTTACTTCACCAGCAAGTTTTAATTTCTGCTGTATTTGTACCAGTGTGTCTTAGGTTGATTTCATTACATGTTTTTTGCCTGGTAGACACACTTCTTATGCTGTGTCCCTTTTCAAGTGTTATTCATGTATATTTAAAACATCATTAGAATAAATGCATGCTTTAGCATGTGTTATCTAGGGAGTCTGTAACTCAAATGGCAGTGTGTAGACTTCAGTCTTCAACCATTTATCAAAACACAAATATTATGGGAAACAAATGAAAAGTAAAAACCTATCTTACCTGCATACATTAGATAATTTGAAAGCAGTTGAAAACAGTTATGTGCTATACTTTTGCATTCTAACAGAAAGCTATTGTAGTAGTCTGCAAAGTGAGGACAGAATTACAGTACATATCGCATCCAGTTCTATCCAGAGCTGCACAGAAGGCCAAGGGATTGGTTAGTCTTTAGTAATATCAGACATCTGTGCTGATCTGGATGGATTGGACAGCAGCAGTCTCTTCCATGCCATATTCAAACAGGAAATGGGGCTATGCTGCAAAAGATATGAAAAAAAAATACTAAAATCTTAATTTTTTTAACATATGATTGCCATGATCCCCAGTACAAGACAATATCAATTTGCTCCCACCGTATGCTGCAGAGTGAATAATGAATTTACTTCAGCAGTCAGATTCAACCAGATCTTATTTAAAATAGGTTAATAAATAATCTGATTTTCTGTTTTATTTCAAAGGTAAACTGATACTTTAGTAATTGTGCTTCTTTAAATGTTTACTGAAAGAAAATATTTATATTTTTTGTCATTGAGAGCTGATAATACTTCCAGGCATGAGACGAATATTTATGTATTCATTTTATTTTATTTTGCATTTGTTTACCAGGGTAATCCAGTGGGCCATTATGAGTCCACTTTCAGTGGAGACCCAGGGAGAAAAGCTCCACAATAACATGTACATAGGAGTGTATTCATATAAGATCAGTAACATTTCCAGAGTATATATAACAAAGATATTATATTTGACAATTGGTTGAATTACTGGTAAAATAAACTTGCAAAAATAAAGAACAACAAAGTTAAAGAGATTGGCATTACATAGATGTTTCTGGTATTAGCATAGCAAGGCTTTTGCCTGGCGTAAATACAATGTACTTATTAAACATCAGTATCAGCAATAAGCCAAATGCAGTTAGGTTTTAAGAGGGGTTAGACAAGGAGCAGGTGCAATTCCAGATAGAAGATAGTGTTTTAGAGACATTTCAAAAGAGGCAAGATTCTGGGCACGTCTAATAGTTAATAGTAGGGTATTAATTTTTTTGGCTACAGAACAAGAATATAGAAGCTGTCCTGCTGGCAGGATTGTTTTTTGGACCAGCACATGATGCTGATTTTCAGATCTGAGAGGCCTCTTAGGATGATAGTAAATAAATATCAAGTTAAGAGCAGGACAGTCTGATGGCCTATAGATTATTTTGTGTGCAGTAGTTAGATGCAGGTAGAACAGGCAGTGTGGTAGTTCTAGCCACTTTAGAGAGTGAAGAGCGGTACAGTGATGGGTAGAGTGTTTGGCACTGGTGGTGCATTCGGCAATTTTTTTATAGCATGTCTCAAGTTTAGCTTTTAGGGAAGATTGGAGGCTAGTAAGTAGAGGGGCACCATATATGAGGGAGGGCAGTAGGGATGTATAAGGGGGTCTATATCAGAACATAGAAGTTTTAAAACTTCGAATGTTCTAATATCGGCCCATTTTGAGCGAACGCTAAAAATAGCGAAGCTGCAGAACACCGACTTTTTTCCTAGGGAAAGAATTCAGTTGGCCGGTTCTATGGCTTTGCTATTTTCAGTGCTGTGGTGGAAAGTTACGGGTCGGGTTCAGGTAAGTGTGTGATTGTGTGGTCGTTAGGATTAGGGCACAGGATAGGTGAGTTAGGGTTAGGACACGGGTTTGGTGAGTTAGGGTTAGGGTGCGTGTTAGGTGAATTAGGATTGGGGGGTTAAGTGAGTTAGAGTTAGGGCGCAGGTTAGGTGAGTGTGCGATAGTGCGGACCTTAGGGTTAGGGTTTGGGTTAAGGTAAGTGGATAGATAGTAGCGTATGTACAGTTTAGTGTAGGGTTAGTTCTAGGATTGTAAGTGCATGTGTGTGGATTGATGTTTTTTAGGTGTGCTTGTGTTGTGTGTATGTGTTTTGGAATAGGGAAAAAATTTACTATTTTGAATGTTCGATATTATGTGGTTTAGATATTTTAGGTTCGATGAAATGGCGTTCACTATTTTCATCTTTCGATAGCGTGATATAAATGCTGTATAAGCAAGGGCTTGTTTTGTGGAGGGGCTAAGGAAGTGTTTATGCCTATAGATAATTCCAAGATTTTGGTGAGTTGCTAAACTGTGTGTGTAAGTCAAGTTTCATGTGTTCATCTATAATTACTCTTAATAGTTTAATAGTAACAACTTCATTTGCTGGGTTATTTTGAGAAAGTATAGTGAATTGTTTTTTTTTAAGGTGGCTGTTTTCTTGTGGGGGAGTAACAGGAGTTTGGTTTTGTTTGGGCTAAGGGATAGGTAATTATTAGACACCCAGGTCTCAGTAGAGGTAAAGACCAATTACTATTAACTAAGTAACTTGTGCTGTAGGTGTGGGTAGAGAAAATGCAAAAATGGCAAAGTAGGCAAACTTAAATCCACATATTAAAAATACTTAAAGTACTTGCTTTAATAAATATACCTATAAAATAAAAATACACACATAAAACATAAACATAAAAAAATTTACACTTTTGCCAAAATGAGTGATTACTGGTGACATGAATGTAACTGAGAAGGTGGGCTATATATATATATATATATATATATATATATATATATATATATATATATATATATATATATATATATATATATAGATATATATATATATATATATATATATATATAGATATATATATGTATATATATATATATATATATATATATATATATATATATATATGCATATATATCTATACACACATGCACGCACACACACACAGACACACACACACACACACACACATATATACATATATATCTATCTATCTATCTATATATATATATAGTTATTTGGCAAAAGACAAAAGTGTAATTTGATCAAAGGGCAGATGGTAAGGTTGTCTAGACTGTTCTCTAATGATTTTACATGTCAAAAAGAATTAATTAAACCTATAAATATGTTTAAAGACAGAGGTTACCCTAGTGAATTATTAATCTAAACGAGTGAAGAGGTAATCAAAAATAGGGTAAGTAAGTTTCAGCCCATTCTCAAAGATCCTGGAGTATTTAAACACAAACCCTAAGGGTGATTTTAAGGACCACTCCAAAACCATGATTATTCCATACAACAAAGGGAACAATTTTCTAAAGAAAATTGTGAACAGGAATTGGAAGGCAGCTTTTGTACCCCTAGATTTACTAGAAAAGTAAGGCAAGAGTCCACTTTATGTATATAACTGGGTTGAAAACCTAAAATCATACTTTGAGAAGGAAAATGATTACAACTACTCCATGAAAAAAGTGGTTTGAATGAATAAATGTGATGTGTATTTTCAATGTAGATATGTTTTTGATTCAGTAAACATTACCGTGAGTTTATACTACAGTGTAATTGCCCCAAATGTCAAATATTATTGCAACACCAGGGGAGTAGTATACCTTGCTGGTTGTGTGACATGCTCAGCTTTCTATGTATGGAAAACCAGAACAGCTTTGAAAGACAGGATTTATGAGCATGTGTGTGTTACTAAGAAAAAAATGATGCTAGTAACACCAGGAATATTCATTCTAAGGAATGCAGAAACATCCAAAAATTCCTATTTTTTTATTCTTGAAAAAGTTCCACCTTTAATATGAGAGGGACCATGGGAATCAAGGCTGAAGTACCTAACATTATTACTTGATGCTTCCTGGCCAACAGGGTTAAAATACCAAATCAGCATTAATAGTGTTTTAGCACTTATATCAGCTAAATGTAACACATAACATTAACATATCTGTATACATAGTCATGCAACCTTTCCTTTTAAAAATATTTGCAACTTATTTAAATAAATTTTAAACAAGCAAAAATTTCAAACACACTAGGGAAACATGTAAGTACTTTCATGTATGTTTGTCATACTGCATATATTAATTCAACTAATTGTAGCATTATATATATATGTCATATGCACAGCATAACGTGACTTTTTAATTTGTATTAAATCAAGTACTTTAAATAGTTTTAATAAGTGGATTTAAATGATTCTATGGTTTTAGGGTTATTGTTCAAATGTCTGACTAATTATGCATGCATGGTGATGTTATCTGCTATTTAATAGAAAGTGTTTTTAAAGTACAAAAAGATGCTGTGACATTTATTTCAGAAGAAATTTATTACATTATGAAATGAAACTGTTTAACTTGTTGATTACACTCTGTTGCGAGACAGTTCAGCATTCTTTTATTCCTATGGATTTTTGGTAAATTGTTTTTTGGATATATTTGACAGATTACATATGAAAGTCTTAGTGATCACCTACCCAATTACCTTATTAGGCACCACATTTGCCCTACTAAAAATATCATTTACAAATTTGTCTGCAACAAAAGACATTTCCCCCCGAAGTTTTCAAATCCCTCCTGCAACAATGTGACTGGTCCCCTTTAAATTATCTGCACTTTGACTCAGCTGTTCAATATTTCAATGACAAATTCTTCAATGTCCTAAACAATCTAGTTCCCCTTAGGAAGCCTCGTTCTAACTCCAAGTACCTACCATGGCTTACCAATGACACCAAGCAGCTCCTCAAACAGAGAGACAGAGCCTGGTCCTTGTACCACAAGACCAAAAATCAAGACTCCCCTCTTACCTACTACTAATTATGCTGCCTTGCCAAAAAAAAAGGCACAGCAAAAAGCTATATTATACAACAATGCAATAAAAACACCAAAACAATCCCTAAAAAATGTGGGGAGCCACCAAACAACTACTAAAGCCTGGACAGATCACAACCACAGCTCTAACTACAACAAACTCCACAGATAGCATCGCCTCACAATTTAATTCATTATCAACTCTATACTCTCCCTAGTAAAAACAACAGCAAGACCCCCCCCCCCATCTATTCCAAATGAATTAGACGGAACCCTCAATTGCTTTTCAATCAAACCAATTCAAACTAATACTGTCAAGAAACATTTCCAAACTTAAGCCCTCCTCCCTCACAGCTGACCAACTGCCCAATGAATTTCTAAAGCTAGCAACAGATGTCCTCTCCTACCCTGTATCTCTCTTAATAAACTGTTCCATTGCTGAGCAGGACATCCCCAAACTCTGGAAAGTGTCTTATATCATCCCTCTTCACAAAGGCGGCTCCTCTACTGAGTTCTCAAACTACAGGACAATTGCCATCTTCCATCTCATAGCCAAGATTCTTGAAAAATGCTCTTCGACTATCTACTAAGCAATAATCTCCTATTTGCATTTCAACATGGCTTCAGACCTAAACACAGTACAACCACTGCCTTTGTTAGTTTTACAAACTCAGTCAACCAGCTTAGAAATGACAACCATCTCATCTTGTCTATCTTTCTTGCTATGTCTAAGGCCAAAAGCTACTAAATGAGCTAGCTTCCTTAAACCTAACACAAACAGCCCTCTTCTTCATTCTCAGCTACTTAGCTGACCAGCAACAGGCAGTTAAGTGGCAAAAAGAATTCTCCACCCTATTACTAGTCTCTGTAGGAGTACTCCAAGGCTCAATTCTCAGTCCGTTGCTCTTCACCGTATTCACCAAAAGGCTCAGCGCAGCTACCCAGCATGTAACCATGGTTCAATATGCAGATGACTCTTCCTTCATATGGTCAGCTTCCTCCCTACCACAACTCCTACAGGCAACCCAACAATCTTTCCAAGACATTGAAAAATACCTCTCAGACTCTCATCTCATACTCAGTCCAAATAAAACAAAGCTTATGCTCTTCACTAACAGCAAAGTTACTGATAAATCTCCCTCCCCCTTCACCATCTACTCAGCCAGTAAAACTAAAATTGAACCTGTCCAGCACACCAGACTCCTTGGAGTCACAATTGACAGCAACCTAAAATTTGACAAACACCTCGCTTTAACTAACAAAAATGTCCACATTAAGCTAGGCTCACTATACAGAGTCAAGCCATACCTAACTGATGCCACTAGACATTCCATAGCTAGGACTCAAATACTCTATACCCTTCTATATGCCTCATCAATATTCACTAATATCAGAAAATCAGATTTAAATAAAGTGGAGTCCTGCTATAACAAAATTGCAAGATTCGCTACTGATCTCCCCTACAGATCACACCACTGCACAGCACTTCATAACCTAAATTGGAATGAATTACCAAATGTCCTATCCCTCAAACAACTAACTTTCATTCATTCCATCTTCCACCATCCAGACAACTGTCCAACACTCAAGAGCTTAGTTCAGCTCTACTCAAATGGCAGGCCACTAAGATCCTCCAGTAAACCACCACTCAAAGTAATTAAATCTAATAATTGTTACAGTAACTCTCTATTCTCCCACCAAATATCTAAGTCCTGGAATTCTATGCCTCAGTCTATACTAAATTCTAGCAGCACATCCATATTTAAACTACTGCTTAAGGAACACTTAGCCAAAAACTGACTTTGCTCCTGCACTAATCTCAACTGATCACTCTGTCTGTCCTTGTTCTTACAACCAAAATATCTCTTCCCTTACTAAATTTTAACATCCAAACTATCCCTTCTCTCATGGAATTCTAATTACTCTCTACTTATCTCAAGCTCACTAATACTCCTATCTTTAGCTACCTATTTCAAGCTTCCTACAGTTTCATCATCTTCCCTCCTTGTTTCACCTCAACATTGTCTTAGGTAACACTGTTTAGAACAAGTACCACTAGCATAGCAACAATCAGCCATATTCTTATATATATATATATATATATATATATATATATATATATATATATATATATATATATGGGTCTACTACTGGAGATCAAAATTACACTATTTTGAAATCCAGTAGTAGATGGCCACTAATGCGAAAGTGCACTTCACCGAAAGTGCACTTTCACGAACACCACTAGAACAAATGGGCAATGTCCTCCACTGTGGTGCGGTAGTCACAGACCTTAGGGTTAGGGCTTGGATTAATGATAGTGGATAACCCTAGCCCTAACCCTAAGGTCCATGACTAACACACCACAGTGGAGGACATAGGTCTGTGACTACTGCACCATGGAGGACATACAATTTCCTCCACTGTAGTGCGGTAGTCATGGACCTTAGGGTTAGGGCTTGGGTTAAAGATAGTGGTTAGCCCTACTAGCTATCCACTATCCTTAACCCAAGCCCTAACCCTAAGGTCTGTAACCATTTGCTCAAGTGGTGTTCGCAAAAGTGCACTTTCGGTGAAGTGCACTTTCGCGTTAGTGGGCATCTACTACTGGATTTCGAAATAGTGGAATTTTGATCTCCGGTAGTAGACCCATATATATATATATATATATATATATATATATATATACATACGCACACACACACACACACACACACACACACACACACATATATATATATATATATATATATATATATATATATATATATATATATATATATATATATATATACACACACCATACATTTATCTCATAAATATTTATCACAGTACCATAATATTGATCTATTGATCAGTCATTTCTCTATGTGGCACAACCTATTTCATGCTAGTTTATTTGTTAGCTTTCTTTTTTTTTTCGACGTTATATTACTCTCTCAATTTTTATTGTTTATGTTTAAATTATTTGCTACCTATATTTACCAAAGTTATGTACTCCTGATTATTATAGATTATTTGTATTGTTTGCAATGTGTTTTTGTAATGGAGCTTTTCACCCTGGGCCTCCACTGAAAAAAGGGCCACTGGCACAGTCAGACATCCTGGTAAACAAATGTGAAATAAAATAAAAAAATAAATAAATATTTTTGATACATGTAAAGAGAATTGCGATCCTTTCCTGTCTCCTTCATTTGAAGCATTCAGAGTCTCTCTGTTAGGTTCTGTGCCTAAAATGAAGAAGGGTGAATATTGTCTAATTCACCATCTTTCATTCCCTCAATAGTCATCAATGAATGGCTGTATCAACAAATGGGATGTCAAGGTTCCTATATGATGTAGTAAGGAACATTAATCAGTTTACTGGCCCTAGGCTGGCAAAACTGGATGTGGCATCAGCTTTTCAACTTCTTCACATATGACAATAGGACTGGTATCTCCTAGATACATACTTCTAGGGTAGCTATGATTTTTGACATGACCATGCCCATGGGCTATAAAGTGACATGTGCTGTCTTTGAAATATGTAGCGAGAGCTTTATGGTAGTGTTGGGAACAGGGTCTCCAAGCAGTGAGCTCTTCATTACCTCAATTTTCTGATCATTGGTGAGGAGCAAGAGACTCATAGAATGCATGTCTATATTCCATGAAGTGAGTTGGCAACTGGAGGACTCCTTCACTTTCAACAAAATAGACAGTCCTGTTAAGTCATTAATATTTCTGGGGTTGAAAATAGATGTGGTGTCTCCATCTTTTGGATTAGCACAAACCAGATTGGATTGTTTCAGTTCAACTATCAGATTTTTATTTAAAAAAAAAAGTTTACATAAGTGAAATGATGGCACTCTTCTGCCTATTAATTTTTTTCATATAGAGCAGTAGACCTGACTCAAACAAAAGAACAAACTCAGACCTTGTTTGTGGGATATCATTTTGCTGAACTTTAGTGATTGCTTTTTTGGCAAGATGACTGAGTCACTAGTAACTCTGCCATTATTCACAGAAGCAGCTGGGTGGGTATGGCATGGGTGCCTACTTCAGAGGGAGATTCTTTTCTGCACTCTGGCCTTTCTCTAGGTCTCTATAGGGGAAATAATGCTTTGCTTTCTTGGAATTCATGCCCATTTGGGCAGCAGTAGTAATCATTTGAGAGGTCAAATTGCAAAATAAGAAAGTGGTTTTCTATTCGGAAAACCAAGCTGTGGTTCAGTTACTGACAGAAAAAGTTATCCAGGTCTTTGTAGGTTCAGTCACTGTTAAGAGTATGGATCCTTAACAGTTTTCATATGAATTTGTCTTTTTTTGCTCAACACACTCTTGGAGGGCTCTCAGTGTACTTTCTGACAACATTTTTCATCTGTAGGTATATGAGATTCTTCATCTGGCATGAGATTCAGCTCTTTTGCCCACTCAAATCATAGATGATCTAGAGTTGATTGGAGAAAAATAGCACATCTGACGCTGCATAATTTTTGTGTTTCCAATAAGAATAAAGCATGCAGGTCTGTCATTAGGTCCTTTAATTGTTTCTGTCAGAATCTTTGAAAAGAAGAACAGCTGTAGTCACCATGCATACATAGTGCATTACTTTGAATAACATTGAGTTAACAGGCAAGCCTCCAGAACTGCTTGGATGCATTTGGCTGACCTAAGTCTGATGGTTAAAGTTACTCAGCTTAGGGATATTACCAAACACTAGCGCATGAGGAGATTGTTGAAAGGCTGGGACAAGCTAAATTGTGCAGTCTCTGATTCACAATGCTCTATTGGAAAACATTTTGTTGAAAATCATTCAAGTGGGTGTTCATGGAACAGCTAAGGGCAATCAGTTTTATGTCCTTTTGGCTACCCTGGTTACTTGGATATATGCAGCAGCTTTTTAAATCAACGAGCTTCTGGGCTGCTTAAGAAGAGCTGCGGTCCACGATGTCATCTTATTGTAGACTGTGAGATACAAAACTGATCAGTCTGGTCTTGGATATCAGGTTATTTTGGACAAAAATCCCCATTTTTATCACTTTATCACATGCATTTGTTTATTTCACTTCAACTGCTTTCCAAATTGATTGCTTGGATAACCTAAACCTAGTCTTTGTTTTCCCCAGTGATGTTCCTTTAGTAACTAAGCACCAGGATTTCTGCTAAAATAAAGCTTTATCCTGCAAAGGTCTTCAGACTGTGGACTATTTATCCTACTCTTTTTATGTCGGTCATACCACTGTCCTAGCTAGGAAAGGATACTCAGTACAACTTATGAAGAGAATGTGCAGATGGTCATCACATGCCTTCTTACATTAGATGGAGTGACTTTTTAACATTGCTTCAATATTTACCTTATCCTTGTCTTATTCTTTTGTTACAAGTAGTGTTTGAGTTCTCATTTTGTCTCACTACTATGTCTGACAGGAAGCCGGCATAGCCAAAATACAATGAGAAGGCTGGCTGTTGGGTATGGCTACTGTCTCTTGGAACATAATTTAGAAAGGCTTCAGTAACATGAGCTGGGAACAAGTGTTGACAACACTACATCAGTTTATATCTGAGGTACGACAGCCACACATTCTCATTATTTTGTAAGATGTTGATAACATTAGCTTGACTCCAAGCAGATCCTACTGTCCAGTATTCTCAGAGATTTACTATCTATTCATCATTTGTACCTTGGCCTGCTGGTTGCTTGGTCATCATTAGTTCTTGAACTATTTTGTCATGGGGCTCTTAACCCTTCAGCTTTAGAGACATCTTAGAAATTCTTGACTCACCAGGTTTCCCAAGCTGCCCTATTTTTTTTTTGGTCATTAACCCCTGAGGCCTAGCAGACAAAGACATCATCTGGTACCAGGAGGATAGAATTCCCCTCCCTTTTATGCCATGGTATGTGACTTGTTTAATATAGATCTGTCTTCCTTTCTGCAAAGTTTGTTATACAATTTGGGTTTAATGAGGTAGTCACATAAATAATTGTTAAATTGTTTGGTTGGCATCTGTCAATATATGTTTTGAATAAAGGTTAAAGTTGTATTCTGTTTTTTTTTTTTTTCGTTTGAATATTTTCTCCTAACTCAGGACCAGGAAAATGGGGCAGATTGCTTGAATTGCAGCCTGGTGGGCAGTTACTGCATAGTCTCCATCCTTTTTTATACACTCCTTTTCTTTCCTGGGTTAAATGAAGCTTCAGGAATACAAGAGTGTGATGTCTTCAATGCTGCATATGGCCATGGTCAATTTTGCTGAGGAGACAGTGTGTGGATATGATTCAATTGGTATGGGACAGCACAGACTGGAGTGTGCAGTCTGTCATGCTGCCCAGTTGGCAGTAATATACTTGGGTTACTATGATATTTAGAGTTATTTTGCAGTATGCTGGTAGGAAAGTGTCGGCTTTCTTTCAGGACAAAATGATGTGTTTCAGATATAATAAACCAGTCACAATGTCTGCTAGTATCCTTATTTTCTTTATGGGGAAATCAGGGTTTGGGGACAAATGGGAAATAAAATATCATTGACTCTGACAATTACTTCAGTTTGTATGCTAATACAATGGACAATTACTGTACAGCATTAAAGGTTGCATATGCTGTGCAGAGGAATCTAACCTGTTATGTTTGCCGAAAAATATTCATCAGCAGAAAAGATGTTGCAAAATGGCTTCAACAGTTTAAAAATGTGTCTCAAAGACTCATAAGTGAATCTGAATGAAAATAAATGTAATGCCAAACTATTCAGCAATGCTCATTGCAAACCTAACAATGCCCCTAGTCTTGATATGAAAAATTAATCTAGGGGTGTTATCCTATAAGCAAAAAAGACAAGTTCTTAGGCTATATCTAGATGACACTTAGAATAAGTAATATTCACAGTAAATAAGAAAATATGCAATGTCACATTAGGATCCCCCTGCAGAATTATATTCTATTTGGCAACTTCTACTTTGATTAACTTATTCTTTATACATTTATTCTCAACTCTGTTATGAATGAATATTTTACACAGGAATTAAGACTTCACTACTACTCAAATTAATTTGTCATAAATTAGCTAAATTCATGCTTAGCTATCTTCTAAAAACCCATAAGCACTCCATACCGCAAATCTTACAAATGGCCATCATTTGAAAACAAATCAGACTTCTACGTATTTATTTATTTATTTATTTATTTATTTTATGTTTGTTTACCAGGGCAGTCTGACTGGGTGGGTAGCCCATTTTCAGTGGAGGCCCAGGGTAAAAAGCCTTGTTAGTTACAGAGAAAACATAATCTAAGAAACTACAATCATAGGATGAGACAACAAAAATAACCCCACAAAGAATACATGATATAAGAAAATACAAACTTAAGCTGAGACCTTCAAAAAAGTCCCATAAGTTACAAAGAATGCATATGTAATAAAAGAAAAATACAAAACATGTGCTGAGATGATCAGCTTTAGCTCATTTTGTTAATGTTGTTGTCTTTTGGCTTTTCCCGGTTAGGGGTCACCACAGTGGAACTCCGGTCTGCTAATGATTGGCAGTAGATTTTCACGAACACCGAGGTGCCAGCTTGACATTCAACCTACAACGAAGGCACGCCCATTTATGCATGTCTTTTGAATGACCCCCCCAACCATGGAGAGGACATGCAGACTCCACATAGAAGGCACTCCCTGCACTCCAGCCAAGAATTGAACAGGAGAACCTCTTGCTGTGAGGCAACAATGCTACCACTGCACCGCCGCAGAAGTCTAATAATCATAAATGTATTATAAAGAACATCATACAATTAGAGAAACAACATCACATTTATGTACAAAGAACATTATATTTAGAGAAACATAGTTAGATATATGTATTAGTTGTTAAAAAAGTAGAAGTAAGAGATTTAACGGTAGCTTAGTAAATTCAAGATCTGTTATTGGAATCTCTTAGGAAGGATTAAATAGATACAGTATTCAGTTCGGATTTAGACAAGAGCAAAGCGATGAGTTAAATAGGTGGGACTTGAAAAGTGTTTTAAATTTGGGGGGGGGGTTAGCAGTGGTTAGTATATGTTGGGAGTCAAATTCCATGTCCTAGAGAGATGCAATAGGAGTAGAGTCAATCTCCACAGAAGGTGTTTGCCTTAGCAACTTGTAACAGAAGCTTGTCAGAAGATCCGAGCTGCCTTGTATTAGATCTGGTTTTAAGCACTGTGTGCACAGTTAGCAAAGGGGGGGTTAAACCTTTCATTTGTTAATGAGTTTCATCCTGTAACCAAAAGCAGTTAGTGCAGAAGATTAATGGGATGAGTTGCTAATGAGGTACTTCCTGTAGCAGAGGGTTTGATCCCGCAACCTTAATTTGCTGTGACCCTAAGCAAGTGACTTATCCAGATAGTGCTAAAGAAAACTGGGAATTTGGGCAAGGTTCCTTAATGGTCTACTGGACAGCATGTCTAGTAGACCCCAATGGAACCTATGAATAAATTCAAATTCCTTCAGTGTGCCCAGGTACAAAACAATCTTGGATCCTAAAAAGCTACCACTTCCATGAACCTTTGGTCTTTATACAAACTACTAATTCAAGCCATCAGATCAAAAAATTCCTATTGCAGTGAGACAGTCTGAGTTTTGGCTCGACAGTCTTTTTTGATATGACACTCCAGATGTCCTTCTGTATCACTGTTGCAGTATCCAAACCAGACGGGATCTCCTGCCCAGGACAGCCTGACACTCGGCCAGTATACAAAAGCCTACTGTTCTTGTATGTACCATACATCACATTTATGCTCCATGCAGAGAATGTAGGGCATAAAAGGGATGTATGGATGAAACTACCCAGAACTTCTTTGCCACCAGTTTGAACACTACTTTTGCTAGTTGGTCTGAGGGCTTTGTTGCTGTACTGAATACTTAGCCACCAGATAAGTGCCCCATTGAAGTTGTTTTTTTTTAACTTTTCTTGTACTTTTATTTTATTTTGGTACCTAAAGTTCATGTCATCTAAGAAGGGAAAATGTCAGTGTGGGAGGCAGATTCCCCATAAGGATCATTATGAACAGTGTCATTTTTGTTCAGGTGCTTCCCACAACCATACCTCTTGTTGTATCTGTAAAGCATTTGTGCCAAAGACACTCAGAAGCCATTTGTCTTCCATGGCCATTTATCCTGAAATTCATCTGCTTAAACAGTTAGCCCAAGGTACTATTAAACTTCAAAGGTGCCAATATGAGCAAGTAGCTGCACCATAAGCCTGGCACTTGAAACAAAATGCTCACAAAGAGTATGTTACTCCAGTATCTTTATTGTTAAGCACTTTCTTCCCCAGTATACACCTTGTGGACTTCCTCAGAACAAGAAACAGAAGAAATGACATTGCTCCAAGTCAACATCATTTATATGCAATAAACAATCAATTAATCAATTATTCTCCCACAATTTTAAAGACATAGATACTAAAACACTAAAATTCTTTGTACTTTAAATATACACACAAAAAACTTTGGAAAATATTGAATTTTACATTATTAAAAAATAGTCTATTGTACAAAATACAATAAAAATTCAGATGTTTAAAGCTCTTTTCCTTAGAACAGGAACTAGGGAAATATGATTGTTTAACCATGGTTCAGCAGTGGCTTTTAATTTAATAATCCAATAAAACTCTCTAAGATCAACCTGAAGCTTCCACCAACCACCTCTAAAATTCCTTGGGACAACTTCTAAAATGCCAAACTTAAATCTTGTATCTCTCTCACATGCTAGTGTGTGCCTATACAATGCATTGTTTACATTCCCCTTATTAATGGCATAAAGGTGTTCATATATTCTGGTGCTAAAATTCCTTTCCGTTTTGCCAATATAGAAATATGAACATGTTTGGCAAACTGAAATATATATAACACTTCTCGTGTTACAATTACCTTTGTGTAGAGGAATGCCCCTACCATGCCCGGCTATCAGGGCCACATCGCTATCTAAGATGTAGGGGCATTGATTGCAACTACCACATTTAGTAGTACTGTTGATAAACATAGTCTTGTTAAAGAAAGTGTGCTCTGTCAAATATTTAAAATGTCTCCCAGTTTTGTATATAAAGCTTGGTGCCTCATCAAGTGTATGAAAAATATCAAAGTTTCCTTTGAATATATGCCAATTCTTCTTTATAATGTCCCTCAATGCATGTTCACCTGAACCATAAGGGATGACCATACTAGTGTCAAAATTGACCAAATGAGTATGCTGACTACCCGTTTTTTGAATGGCCGTACCACTTCTCAATAAGGGCTTATATTTTGAACCTTATCCTTCCATCATTCCTTTTCCTACTTCTTCAAGACGTCCTTTTGGGTATCCCCTTACCCTAAACATTTCTGTTATGTTAGAAACTTCTTCCAAGAAGGTGTCATATGTAGAACACATTCTTGCAGCCTTTACCAACTGCCCCTTATAGATGTTTTTCTTCATATGAAAGGGGTGACTACTCTGGAAATCAAGGTAGCTGTTAGAGAAGGTGTCTTTCCAAAATATTCTAGAGGCAATTTTTTATTGGATGTGTCCTTAGAAATAATCACATCCAAATACTCTATTTTCTCACTAGAATGTTTGGCTGTAAATTTAAAAAATACACATATCTGATTGATGTGGTCCAAAAACCCATCAAGGTCCACATTTGAATCATTCCATAAAATAAACACATCACCCAGAAAGCGATAATATGTACACCATAAAGGTTTAAAAGCACTTGTGAAGATATATTTCTTTTCCCATGCATATAAAACCAAATTGGCGTAAATGGGGGCACATGTTGCCCCCATTGCTACCCCTTGTGTTTGTTTATAGTATTCGCCCTCAAATATAAAATAATTATTGGACAAAATGGGGTCCATAACAGCCATCAAAAAATTTAACATAGGGCAGGATTCACGAAGGCTTGCACGGAGTGTAAGAGACGTGCAACACTCCATGCAAGCCTCGCGATCCAGGAACAGCCCTAAACTCCGTGTAAGAGACCAGCTAAAACGTCTCTTACACGGACTGGGCGTGGACAAGCTAAATACCTCACTTGCATCAGAAAGGTATGCAAATGAGGTATATTAGCGATCCACGAAGCAGAAACCAGTCCGTGTAGGAGATGTTTTAGCTGCAGAAATGTACTCAGTTGACAACTGAGTACATTTCTGCAAAATCCACAACGGAGCGATGTCAGCTCCCAAAAAAGGTTGCATATGAAATGGGAAGCATGCCAATGGCCAAATATGTGGCCATTGGCAAGATAACCCGATGCAAAAATATTAAAAATATAATTTTTTTTTTCAGCAATCGCCAATGTTTAAACCCAGCGCAGCCCCGCGCAAACGGGCTGCGCTGCATAAAACCATAAAAAAGAAGGGTATAAACCCACAAATGTGGGTTTCATGTAATACATGGAATGACAATGCAGGGACCAGCAGACCAAAACCAACATGGCCACCGTGAAGTGGTTGCTAAGGGGGGAAGCTGAGTCTAAGACATGTAACTAAGCATTAGTAGGCAATCTTATGTAAATGAGGGTTAGGATACTGAATACCACAGTCACATAGCAAATGAGCACGGCCTGAGAAGTGTAAGAGATACAAAAGGGAGAGGAATAGAGTAGGAGATAGGTGACATCACTGGGGGGAATGGTAGAAAGAAACGCAGTTCATTGGAGGCCAGTGTAACATGACAGATGACAGGCACAGATCATGGAAAGAGGTGTGCCACTAGATAAGTCATGGAAAGACAAGAAATGGAAGGTGTACACTGTTACCTACACTAAAGTTTCTTGCTGGCCGTGCATGCGCACGGGTGCGCGCAATGAACCGCGAGAAAGGCAGTGTGCGTGCGTGTAAGGCAGTGTGAGTATGTTGGAGGCTGTTGGCAGACGTGTAACAGTGTTTGCGCAGGTGTACACGCGTTTAAGACAGTCTGAGTATGTTGGAGGCTGTAGGCAGACGTGTAACAGTGTTTGCGCGGGTGTACGCGCGTGTAAGACAGTCTGAGTATGTTGGAGGCTGTAGGCAGACATGTAACAGTGTTTGCGCCGGTGTACGCGTGTTTAAACCTGAATAAGTAGATCCTTAACCGTGTAAGCACGTGTGCGCGCGTTTAAGCCACTGTGAGCGTGTTTCAGATAGTATGCAAGTTGCTCCCCCCTGAGGAAACAGAGAGGAAAAAGGAAGCAACAGAATTAATAGGAAGCTAGCAGGGATAACTGCTGAAGCTAGCAGGTGAAAGTAATTAGAAGCAGGCAATTACACAGGCAAATTAGTAGCCCAGCCCAGCACTTAAAACACTGCAAACAGTAGTGCAGGATGTTGTCATTAAGAGACACTGCAAAACAGGATGAAGCTAATAAAAGTGAAAACTGAAAAAGCTGAACTCAGAGCAGAAATGCTAGGGGCTGCCATAGCTGTCTTAATGAGACATAGGCGACTTGCTGAGGGTGGTGACAATGCAGATGGTGCCAGACAACCCACAGTGAGGAGACGGAGAAGAGTGTACAGGCCCATGGTCACCTACCACGGGTTACATGAGCTGGAGATAGTAGAGCGCTATAGAGTGGACAGAGAGCTCCTGCAGCAGATTGTTGAGCTGTGCAGGCTACGCCTCACACACAGAACCAACAGAGGGGAACCCATCCCAGTGGAAACCAAGGTATGTGTTGGCCTAAGAATACTAGCAACAGGTACCTTCCAGAGACCAACTGGTGATATGATGGGGATATCACAGGCATCAGCCTCCAGGGTACTACACCAGTTCCTGGATGCCATGTCAGCACATGTCGGTGATCATGTATATTTCCCCAATGCCCATGAGGTATTGGCCAGCAATATGCGTCTCTTCCAGCAAATAGCAGAATACCCTGAGGTACTGGGTGCTATAGACTGCACGTACATACGCATCAAAGCACCAGCAGGAGAGTGGGGTAGGGCCTACATAAACCGCAAGGGCTTCCCCTCCATCAACTGCCAGGTCGTGTGTGATGCCCAGGGCATAATAATGAATGTGTGTGCTGGCTGCCCTGGGAGTTATCACGATTCCCACATCTGGCATTTGACGCAGCTGTACCAGACATTTGCCAATGGGGACATCCCACACGGACACCTAGTGGGGGATGCAGGTTATGCACTGGAGCCGTGGCTGATGACACCCATCAGAAACGCACACACACCTGAACAGGAACGCCATAATGAGGCACACGCACAGACACGTAATGTGATAGGCGTGTGTTTGGGCTACTCAAGTCATGGTTCCGGTGTCTGGACACATCTGGTGGAGCCTTGCAGTACACACCAACTACATGTACCCAAATTGTCATGGTATGTGCTATGCTACATAATATGATCTTGCGAAAACAGCTGCAGCAGGACCAGCATAGGGCCGGGCCAAACAGCCCCACCATTGCCAAGGCCAGCACAGGCAGGCGTGACTCGGAGGAGGAACAACCTGAGCCTGTCCCAGTAGGCAGAAGGAGGCATGCCCAGTATGCCCTGGCCTTGGCAAAGAGGCAACGCATAGCACATACATTGGCTCAGTAGGAACCTTGGGAATGATACCCCTCTCTGACTCACTCATATAGTAACAGGGATGCCTAACATGACACAACCTGCTCTCAAACATGTACAGGGAAGTGTAATATGCGCATCCGACAGAGGCAGCCCTGCTGTACCACCTGAGGCATGAATGCTATGTGTCAAGTAATGTAACACCAAGTACTATATGCACACCTGAGGACACTGACTAACATCCTATCCTGACCAAGCATCATGCCACAACATGACAACGAGATGATCAAGTGCAACAATTGACTGAAGTATCGCAGTTAGTCAAAGGGGACCCAATGTGTGCCAGTCTGGGATGACATGCTGAGCATGACATGATGCACCACCTGCTAGGACTGGCGTGCACCTATCAGTGCAGGCCATATGGATACTGGCAAAGGCTGTCATCACCCACAGTGTGCCCTGAATAGGTAAGGCTCAAAAGACAAACTTATCTCCATAGGTACCAGAAGGGATAAGAATAAGATAATGGATAAGTCGAAACAGCAAGATGCATGCAGTCTGGACTCACCCAGTATGGAGAATGTTGATAACTGTGCTGTAACAGAACACTGAGGCAAGGCCCACAACAGCACCCTAACACTACCAGGTTACACCTCATACTTTGCTGTACAGCCGCAAAACTTGGAACAAGCTACAAAAGGAGGGTGACTAGCAAGAATTGTCAAGGATAACCACACCCCCATGTCGGTACCACAACAAAAAGCAGCATGGACTAGCCATGCTCAAGTAACAGTGGCTAAAACTGCCCCCCAGTTTATAGCCTGCTACAGACTACTGTCCCAACACCAGGAACTGCATCTGGCCTATGCTGGAATACATGAATATATCAAGTCCTCCAACCCACATTATATTGGGTGACTGCAAATACCCAGACATAGACTTGGAACATTATACTAGCTCCAACAGTGTCGGACAAAGGTTCATAGAATCCACAAACCAAAGGCCCAGGAACAACGTACCACTCCCACAAGAGGGGTAAGCATACCGGATGTGATAATCAGCAACATGGGTACTGGATGTCATGATGAGAAGTGTATTGCTCACTGGTAAAACCAGACCATAGAGTAATCACACTGGATATACAAAACCTGACCACAGTCCCTGGCCGGGAAACCACAGTGGAAAACATGTGTTAAGCAATACCTGCACTCCTCCAAACTGATGTTGAATCCATTAAAGGTCCCGTGCAGGTGCAAAATATGGGCCACACCTCAGAACCTGTAATACAGCCATTCCATGAACACTGCCAGGAATGCTCGGATTATGCAGTCCTAAATTAAAACAAGACACAGTGCCTAAATCTGGCATGGTGGACACCAGCCATAACCAAAACATGCAAGAGAACGAGGAAGCTACTACATGATAGAGCAAACATAAACAATGAAGTAAGCACAGATCAGTAGTATGGCAATAACATCTGTCCACACATGCAATCCACTAAGGCCAGCCGCAACAAGTGGAATCTGTGAATCCTGAGGCAATGTCACACCTGGCCCAAGTACACAGACAACCCCCAACTCCACCCAAGAAATACAAAAATATGTGAGAGATGCAACCATCCATCCAAACCGGAGGCTGAGCTCCCTCAACTCAGTACTCCCAAAACAAGTCAGTAGGAGCAGGTATCCACACACACCACAAGCACAGTCCCACATAGACCTATCACAACTGCAAACCAAACACATAAACACAGACAAACATTCCCAGAGGCACAAATTACAAACACAGCACACCAACAGAGGCCTCTAAAGCAGACACCCAATCAACAGCCCGCAAACATAGCACATGCAACACATAGCACACAAAGCTGGTGTGCCAAACAGTCACAGGCCAGAAGGAGAAACAACATGCCTGATACAGTTGTAATAGGTGACTCCATAGTCAGACACACTGCTGTCCTGCACACCAGACTGAACAAGGGAAAGGGTACAGTAAGCTGCCTGTAGGCTGCCACAATATGCCACATAACAGAAGTATGTAGGTCACTCCAAAGCAAGTAGAAATATGATGCAGGTGTGAATGACCAGAGATGTACCACCCTAGACTACAGGAAAAGAGACATAGATTAGATATCTGATTATGTAGTCCAGGCCGGTATGACACTCACCGTTCACAGCATCCTACCCTTACCAAGAGTAATGCCACAGTACAAACACGAAATGATCAGTCATAGCAAGTGGCACACTTACTGGTGTTATTCCAAGGGGATGCAATGTCTGTCTGCCTGGGATGTCATGCTTGACAAGCGACGCAGCTGTCCTTGGGATGGCCTGCACCTGTTACCCCTGGGCATCTGAATATTGGATAAGGCCTTTGCCACCTCCATAGAGCCTTTCGTAGGCAAGGCTGAAAAGACTGACCTACCACCCTACAAAACATAAGTGGGAAGAAACATAAGGGAAATGCTGACCAATGCCAAATGTGTACACCCCAATGTGCATGCCCCCGAGGCCATCCCCAGAATGGAGAACAGTGATGTCTGTGCAGTGACAGAATCCTGCTGCAAGCCTCCTGACAGCACACCAGCACTATCAGGTTATACCACGTATCATGTGTCATGGCCCCAAACCCTGGAACGAAACATAAAAGGAGGGTGAGTATCCATAGTCAGCACAGACACCCATACGTCCAGGTAACTGACAATGCACAAGGCATTTGAGTACACACATGTGCAACTAACTGTAGGCAAGACTGCTGTGCAGTCTGTAGCATGCTACAGACCGCACTCTCACACACAATAACCCCACCCAGCCGTCCTGAAGACAATGGACAGTATGAATGTCCCACCAAATAACAAACAAGGTACCACAAATTACCACATAGGTGGTAAACCAGTATGTATAGAAAGAGGAACCAGGGACCTAGGGACACACGTGGACAGTAACCTGTTATGTGACACCCACATTGCCAATGTGGCTAGGAAGACTGTCTACATTTGACACCGTAGCAGGAAAGGAGTCACATCTACGGCAACAGAGGTCATTGTGCCCCTATACCTTTCTCCAATCACACCCATAATCCAGTACAATGCCTCATATGGGATGTATCTTACCTGACACCTGCAGCAGTTAGAAAGACCTCAAAGGTACCTCACCAATAGGATAAAGGGTCAGAAATATATGTCATATGCTGCCTGGCTGTAGACACCCCAGCTGAATACAGTCACATACTGCCTACACAGAGGCATTGCATGCCTGTTGTAGGAGGCCATGCCCAACACAGGAGTAATGGACATGCCCCACCCTAGAAAACACAAATCCACTGGAGCTGTGAGAGGGAGAGATGTCAACCTCAACTAATAATGAAATAGGATGTGCTGGTGGGACAGATACATAATCCAGAGGCTCCCCACACCCTGGACCAGAATCCCAGTCCATGTTAGGCAGAGCCCCTCACTGACACTCTTCAACAGGAACCTTGCCAAGTGGATGGCTGATTGTAGAGTTACACTGGGGGTCTTCACTGTGTCATGACCAGACAGAAGCACAGCCAAGCAAAACATAAATGGCCATAATATGCACATAGCAAGGGGTGTCAAAAGCCACACACACTCTGGCTAGGCTAACAAATGCCCAGGGTGGATAGCCTAGTCTGACCCTATGAACCTATGAAAATACAAATTGTACAGGACACTAAGGATAATCCCAAGGCTTTCACAACTGATGGTAGGAACCATATTGGGAATTCACAGATATGCCCTGAATCACACAAATATCACAAACACACACACATACTGCCAACATAAATCCTGACAGGTGCAGTGCAAACCCCCCCCCCCCCGAATGCAGAACATCTATCCCAGCAGACTGCTGGCCCCCTGACATTGCAGATGCTGAGGTAACAGCCAACATCTACAAAGCAAAACACACAGCAGCAATGGTATGAGATGTTGTCCTGGGCTTAGTGCAACATGGACCCCAAGATGAATGGAATGCAAAACCACACTACTGCTCAATGTCAGCCTTAACACAGAATATGTACCCAAAGAGCAGTGTACAACAACAGTGGTCCTTCTCAACAAAGGTGTTGCCTGAATGGATACTGAACAGTACTACCCCAGAATCCTGAGAAGCTCGGTTTGCACAGCTGTGGAAAGGATCAGCATGTACCACAGACATAAAGATATTGGGGACCTACTGGCACTGGACCCAACCCAATGTGGCCCACCCAAGTGCAGATCTTGCCCCTAACCATGTTTGACTCAATTGAAACAACAATTAAGGTCATTGATGAGGGCAATGTGCTCCACACAGTGTATCTGGACCTTGCAAAGGCTTCTATACAATACCCTACGTGTTCATTATAGATAGGCTCACCAGCTTAAATATAAACCCACATGTCAGTAGAGGGGTTGAAAACCAGACCAAGGACAGAACAGACATGGTCAGACATGCTGCAGCCATGTCAGACTACAAACCAGATATAACTGGCATCCCACAAGGCTTTGTCCTGGGATCTCCCCCATTTGGTATATATGTCCCATAGGTACAGGCAAACATGGAAGGACTGTGTCCGAACATGGTTGCAGAGGACTACAAACTGCTCACCACATATGATCCACCAGCTGACACAAGCATCCCACAAAAGGGCCACATAGAAACAAAAAACTGGTGCCATAGCCATGTCAGCAAGCTAAGTGCAGAAACGTGTAGAGTCAACCCCTGTGGATATACAGTAAGTGCCCACCAATTACCACATATGTGTTAACCCATTATGTAGTTAACATGTAATGAGAGACCTGGGGACACAAGGTGATAGATATCTTGCATTGGACAAACATGTGCTGTAGTGTTTACAGGAACATACCATATACCCACCTAATCATGAAGGCTGTCAGATCTAGATAAGGGGAGGTCATTGTGGCTCTGCTGTCATCCATCATCAGCGGTACAATTGACTACAATCGCCCCTGTGGGATGTACCTCAGCAGACACCTCCATCAACTGTAAAGTCCCCAACAGTACCTCATCAGGAGTATCAAAGAGCTTGCCCAGATGCCATGTGTTGCCTGTGTTGCTGGCATCAATAAACATGCTGCACCTTGCACAATCTGAATGGCAGTGAGCTATGCACATGAGAGACCTGAACCCCAGCACTGACTTACATAGGACAAGCTGTACTGCGTGCACCATAACACAGAAGCCAACCCCCAGCACAGGCTACCCATAGAGTCACATATCAATCTACCTCAATAGGAATCCAGATGAGTGGATGGGAGATGGTAGATTTAACCTGGGTACCACTGTCATGTCACAGGTAGACAGAGGCACAGTATACTAACCATGACATATGTCATGGCAAACTCCACTTACAATGTGTGTTGAAGGACAAACATACTCTCCAACTAGCATTACACATGGACTAGGACACATCACTAGTGTTTGCAAATGTACACCTATGTTGTGGAATACACTACCAATGTTGGACAAGCCTGGTGTAAGTAGTTCATATCTGAACAGAATGCAACATGGTCAGATGTACACAATTGGCCCGTAACCAGGCTGTTGTGCCCACTATCGAAATGTAAAGAAGTGATAGCAGTAAAGCCTAGGATACTGCCCACCACAGTCAAAGTACTACCAGTACACTATACAGTACTACAGTGTTAGGTCAGTGTGAAAGGATGTTGACAACTGTATGCAAAGTATCCCATGCAAACACTGCAGGCACAGTATAACCCTGTTGTGTTCACACACAAAGCAGTTGTACCATAACTACACAACATGACACATAACACACAACCATAAACGGGTGATAGTTGTTGAAGTTCACACCCATCCACAAATGTGGTGGGCTGCAGAGTCCAACATATGGAATGCTCACACTGGGCATGCTCACACACATTGACAACATGCCATGGGATGGCGAAACTGGGCATGCTCACAAACTTAGGCCAAATTTCGGTGTAGCAGTTGGACACACATAGCTGGTATTGTTATGTTGTAATCCAGGAACCAACCACATTATAGCAGTCTGCCCAGTGCACACAGCTAGATGACTACAGAGACATACGTGATATAGTGGATCCCTCCCACATGCAAACATCTTCCACAGATGCACAAGTTGTTCATACAAACAGAGAATGTTATGGCAATAAAGATGTGCAAACAGTCTATCAGCAACAAATAATGTGCATTTGACAATTAAACATATGGGTGTAGAGGTCAACACTAGGCCGTTTGTCCTAGGGAATGACAGCTTAGCCAGAGTGTGCTTGGTGTCTGCCTCCCCACAGGATGCACATGCCCCTTTCTAAACACAGATGATGTCAGCACCCTGTAAGTACAGCAGGAGGAAAGAAACTTCCCAGTAATCCGAATAGCACGCTCCGCTAATGCGTCCGTCTCAAGTGTCATAACATAGTTAGGTAGGGGTTTCAAATCCTGCAAATGCTCAGTGTGTGTGTGTGTGTGTGAGAGTGGGGTTGGTGTGTGTGTAAGTCTGCGGGAGAGAAATGTCCCTTTTGGCAAATAGGAAAACACACTACAGGATGCACATTCCCTTTCTAAACACCGATGATGTCAGCACCCAATAAGTACAGCAGGTGAAAAGAATCCTCCCAGTAATGCAAATAGCGCGCTCTGCTAATGCGTCCATCTCAAGTGTCATAACATAGTTAGGTAGGGGTTTGAATCCTGTGAATGGCAAGTGTGTGTGCTTGTCTGAGGGGTGTTTGTGTGTGTGAGGGAAATGTCCCTTTTGGCAAATAGGACAACACACTACAGGATGCACATTCCCATTCTAAACACCGATGACATCAGCACCCAATAAGTACAGCAGGAGAAAAAAAACCTCCCAGTAATGCAAATAATGCGCTCTGCTAATGCGTCCGTTTCAAGTGTCATAACATAGTTAGGTAGGGGTTTGAATCCTGTGAATAGCAAGTGTGTGTGCTTGTCTGAGGGGTGTTTGTGTGTGTGAGGGAAATGTTCCTTGTGGCAAATAGGACAACACACTACAGGATGCACATTCCCATTCTAAACACCGATGACATCAGCACCCAATAAGTACAGCAGGTGAAAAAAAACCTCCCAGTGATGCGAGTAGCACGGTCTGCTAATGTGTCTGTCTCAAGTGTCATAAATTAGATAGGCAGGGGTTTGAAGCCTGTAAATGGCAAGTGTGTGTATTTGTCTGAGGGGGGTAGTGTGTGTGAGGACAAGGTCCCTTTTGTCAACTATGTGAACAGACTACAGGATGCACATTCCCCTTTCTAAACACTGTTCAGCAGAAGGCCATGGCTCTGGCACAAGTTGTCAGTTGCTATGATGCCCCTTTGGAGGATGCTTGTGTCAGCTGAAGAGGCGATTATGGTGGCCTATTTGCAGTCATCTGCATATTTGGACAGCCACAGTCCATCCGTGTTGGCCTGTACCTCCAAGAAATATATACCAAACAAGAGGGTCCCAGGACTGATCCTTGTGGGACACAACCCGTAACTGTTGTGGGGTCTGGCATGGCTCCAGCAATGCTAACCATGTGGTATCTGTCCTTGAGCCACTGTGCAATCCATCTAGTGACATAGGGCCTTATATTCCAGCTGGTGGCCTTCTCTAGAATGCCCAAGTGGGGTATTGTTGTGAAGGCGTCTGCAAGGTCCAGGTAGGCTGTGTGAACCACCTTCCCCTCGTCAAAGGCCTTGGTGACTGTTTCAAAGAAATCAACCGGGTTAAACCCGGTAGTGCTGGTGTGCTCTCAGTAGCCCTGAACCAGGCATCTGTAACTGCACAGATATCGATGTTTTCCATGCCAAGGAGTGTTTTGGGTGCACGCATCTGGAGGTGCGGATATCTGGCGTTGGGTAGCATTGCTCTTAGTTTTGTATTCCTTGTGATACCTATGAAGGTGGGTTTGTCATCTGAGCCCTGCCTAACATAGGCACTATGGGGGTAGCAAGAGCCTTTGCCAATATCTGAATGACCAATGCAAACTGTACACATGCTCATAGGATGCAGGTGTCAAGGAATATGCTGCGTGGCCAGTATAGTCCTCCAGCATGGGTCCTCTGAAGTAATTCACCCCAGTCTACACAAGTGTAGAGTCTGCATGTGCTAAACACAGTTTGTGTGCAATGACAACCTTGCCTGGGGGTGGAGATGGGATATGGATGTCCAGGGAAAGGTGGACATGGGCAGCTATCAACAATGGTGGTCTACCTCCAGTGTGGAACAGTGGGTACCCATGTTGCAGATGGACAGGTGCAATATGTATTAACCCATGTGGCTGTGGTGTGTGGTACTGCCATAGCACATGGACCCTCAAATTGTAGTGGCGGTAGTGTATAGTGGTAGAGGCCTGAGTAGGTCACACACACAATATGCCTGTACCTGATGTTAACAACTGGAACGGTGTATGTGAATACCTGCATATCCTGGCACTGTTCCCAGGGAAGCTAGGTGTGTGTCCCGGATGTGGGTGTGGTGTGCTGGACTGGTAGTGTTGTGTGTTACAGGTCCTGTGGTCCCAAAGCATGGTATAGAACATAATCTGCCAGTGCGATGTGCACACCTGACCCTGATGTAGGTGGCTGCAAATGCATATACATGCTATCCCCCACCTGACAGGTAGTACGACAACCACAGACCTCTGTGGAAATGAAGATGTCAGCACCCTAGAAATACTACAGGTGGAGAACAGATGCTCAGTAATTCGGATAGTGCGCTCTGCTAATGTGTCGCCCTCAAGTGTCATAATATAGTTAGGTAGGGATTCGAATCCTGCAAATGCTCAGTATGTGTGTGGGTGAGTGGGGTTTGTGTGTGTGAGAGGGAAGTGTTCCTTTAGCCAACTGGGAGAACACACTACAGGATGCACACACCCCTTTCTTAACACAGATGATGTCAGCATCCTATAAGTACAGCAGGAGAAGAGAAGCCTCCCAGTAATACGAATAGCGCGCTCTGCTAATGCATCCGTCACGTGTCATAACATAGTTAGGTAGTGGTTTGAATCCTGCAGATGTTAAGTGTGTGTGTTTGAAGGGGGGAGTGATTGTGTGTGTGCAGATATGTATTGGGGAAATGTTCCTTTTGCCAAATGGGAGAACACACTACAGGATGCACACGCCCCTTTCTTAACACAGATGATGTCAGCACCGTATAGGTACAGCAGGAGAAGGGAAGCCTCCCAGTCATGCGAATAGCGCGCTCTGCTAATGTGTTCCCACTGTGTATCGTAATGTAATTAGGTATGAATTTGAAACCTGTAAAGACGTGTGTGTGTGCATGTCCGTATGACAGACATGTTAGTTTTGCCAATCAGGTGATCACACTACCTGATGCACATTACCCTTTCAAAGTACTAATGTTGTCAGCACCCTCTAAGTATATCCAGAGACGAGGAACTATCTAGTAAACCGAACAGTGCGCTTTGCTAATGCGTCCCTCCCACGTGTCATGACATAGGTAGGTAGGGGAATGAATCCTGCATATGGCACGTTTGCATGTGTGTGGGGGTAGTAGGGTATGTGTAAATGCAAGTGTGAGGGAACAGATCCTTTGGGCAGATAATACTATACACCAGATGTTGCATACCCCACCAGTAAACACAGTGGATGTCACCACACTATCAGCACAGCCAGACAGGGCTAGTTGGCTAGTAATGCCAATAGTGTGCTCTGCTACTGTGTCTATTACCATCGTCAGAGTACAGATAGGTATGTTTGGGTAACACACAACTATCACGTGTGGTTGTGTCACACAGTATGACCTTGCGCGGGTGTGTGTACATACCAATGCATGCCATTGCCTAACCCAGCAATGGCATTGCACACATGATGTATGTGTGTGACACATACACAGAAATACCTGTGACCTGCAGTAGTTACCATGTCTGACACATGCTTTGTGTGGATAAATGGTATTAGCAATGTATACCAATATGACTGTGTGTCCTGCTGTGCAGGGTCCGCACGTGGTATGTCCCTAGACAGTGTGGGTGTCTATGGTGAAAGACCTACAGCAGGGGATACACATCTGATCTGGCCCATATAGTGTACATGTAGTCAATGTACAGGTGCTGTATGTTCCCACCTGTTGTGGTAGTGGTAACATGTCATTCCACTGCATTTCGGTGACCACATGCTGTGAACCCGTCAACTAGAGTGTTGTAGCTACAGCAATGCTCACACACAATGTTCGGCTGGATGCAGTATGGCCTTATAAACACAGTTCATGAGACTGTCATATTGCCGCTGTTGTTATGGAGGACAGGTGGTCTTCCTGTGTATGTGAGGGTTGTGTGTGCCATGCTATGAACCAGATGGCATTCCGACACACTGTCAGCTGCACCTGAGTAGGCCCTGATGGTTTGTGCTGTGCCAACAACCTGGAGGTGTGTGTATCTGTGTTGACTCGGGATACCACACCCCTATCCATGTGTGTTACATGTGTAGGGGACAACAGGCATGGTAAGGGGCATAGCCTGTCAGTGATGGGTAACACCTTTGAGCCATGACTCATGCATCTGGTACTGCACAGACACTGCAGTTCACCGTGCTGAGGGCAGTGTCCGGTGCATGCATCCTCCGGTGTACACTGCTGTAGTTGTGTAGCAGCACTGTCAGTGTCCTAACCTGTGTGATACCCACAGAGGTCGCTATGTAAACCATGTCCTGCAGCATAAGGCAGTATGTGTGTACCAAGGAGCCTTGCCAGTATACATCGGGCCATGTGTGTCACGTGCAAGATGACCCGTGAACAGCAATGTGGCTTCCCTAGCATGTAAGCACGTTGACAGCCAGTGGATACCCTATGAATGACAGTGGAGACTGAGCATAATGTAGACATACAACAGCCTTCCCACATATAGTGGTAGAATACCTGGGGAGAGTATGTTGGCAACTAATATCAGGCTCATACTGGCCAGTGGCAAATGCTGAGAGATCCATTCTATGTTCCCTATCACGTAGTCCAGGGAGGTATGTCCCAGGCAGCCACACTGGCATGGTCAATGAGTGAGTCATATCTGTCCATGCCTCTGTCTGACCTGTATGCATGTGTGCTGTGGTGGACCATAGTGCCCCTGAGTCATATCACTGTGCCCTTCACCGGGTACAGCCTGTTGAGCGGGACCCCAGTGCAGCACACATGACAGGTACCTGACACGTCTATAGCAGGTGTGTTGTGTAACCCTACAGGCTGTGGGTGTGCGGTACAGGGGATGTGCGTGCCATGTGTGGCATGTGCTGTGTTCCGACGGAACATATGCCTGTGTGCCAGCTGCGGAGGTGTGTGATGCACAGGCAGGCTGCTAGTCTGAGTCCCCACGTATGCCCCAGTGTGTTTAGCATGCTGTCAGTGTGTGGCAATGTCTACCTGGTATTGTTGTCACTGTAATATCATGTATTGATATATTTATTGGTCCTACATATGTTGACTGGGATAGCCCAACTGGATGCACGTCCATTCCCAGGGTAGGCCTGTGGAGACAAGCTACGAGGGTAGCAGATACAGCATTAGAAAATACTAGCATGACATAGTACAAACAGATTATGTACAGAGATTACATAAGTAAGCAGGTCCAACATGTTCCACAGGTTAATGTCAGACCTGAGCACAAGCCAGGATTACATTGTATTTACACAGTACAGTGGTTCACACAGGTTACACATCCGAGTTAGCCAGGCCTGATACACTGACATAGCCAGTTACATGACAAATGTTGTTTGGGTCTACTGTTAAATGACCTAAGGTGGACATTAGGGTAATATCAGCTGGAAGGGGGTTCCAGGATCTACGTACAGGATTTGCAAAGACAGAATCACCAGCTGTGTTAATAGACTCGCTAGTCGAAGCAGTACAATGTTAGAGGCTCAAGCGGTCTAGGATTGTTATAGGGGGGATTGTAATTTAAGTGCAGGAGTATTGTCTGGATTATACAGGATTTTATAGGCCATAATCAGTTGGTTATACTGTATTAGGCTGGGTATTGCAAGCCAAACAAGCTGATTTAGATTGATGCAATGATGTGTCCTACCAGGCGGGCCAGTGGCAAACCTGGCAATGTGGTTGTAGCAAATCCAGTGCTTCTTAAGGACAGTCTTGTTCATATGTGAGAGTAGAGGGGATGCATACAGAAGGGCTGCAACACGGTGTGAGCGAGCTATGGCACCTCTAGCTGGAGGGGCTAGGAAGGCTTTAATTCTGTAAAGTGACCCTAGCTTTCTATTGATGGCTTGGCTAATCTGGTTAACATGTATGTCACATGTGAGGTTATTGTCTATGATAACACCTAATAGTTGTTGAGATGGGTCAGGGTAGAGTATTGTGCCATTGGTAGATGTTATGGTAACGGTGAACGTGGCAGACCTACGTGTTTGTGGAATAACAGCAGTCCAGTTTGATTGGGATGTAGGATCAGACGACGTTCAGAAAGCCAGTTTGCTATTGTATTACAGGTGGTCTGGGTAGCTGAACATAACTCTACTGGAGATGTGGCTGGGCAGATCAGAGTAGGGTATACAGCATATTGGATATAGCTGGCGTTTGGGATGACAGTATAACAGTCGTTAATGACGATGGAGGACAGCAAGGGCCTTAGGATAGAGCCTTGTGGTACTCTGAGGGTGTTTGGTAGATGGTTAGAGGGTTTGGTCTGCCAGAGGCCGGCCTGCTGTTGACCATGCAGGTAGGATTGACACCATTGGAAGGCTCCAGTATCTAGACAGTCTGTGCAGGGTGCAGAGTCCAAGTTGGTGATAAACCATATCATATGCCTTTGAGTTATCCAAACAGAGGGCTGTGGATATATCATTGATGTTGCAGGTATGGCTTATGGTGTTAATAAAGGCTAGGAGGCCTGACGGAGTGCTGTGATGGGAACGTAAGCCATGCTGAGTGTCTGCCATACTGCGATGTTGGACTAGGTGGTACATGACTTGTCTATGATGAAAGTCACCATAACCTCTGCAAGTGGAGAGTGTATAGCTATTGGTCTATCAGTGGAGATGTCAGTAGAGCTGCCTCCTGTGTGAAGTGGGATTACATATGACATTTTACAGATGGTGGGAAAGTTAGTTTGTAACATAGTACCTTTGATTACCTTTGAGACGGGGTAAGCAATAGCATCATCTGGTTTTGATAGGTACTCGGCAGGGTGTTGATCGGCACACAGTGTAGTGGGTTTCACTGTTACAACCGAGGTATGGAGAAGTGAAGTGGCGACCGGTTGGCAGCTGGATGCAAGTAGTTTTCTAGGGGTGCTGCTTTTGGGACCAGGGGAGCTAGGAGGTAGTTGGCAAGCTAGGGCCTGCACTGTCTCAGTAAAGGACTGGTCAAAGCTATCAGGAACGTCTTCAGGGGTATTATCATTAGTAGCGGCAGGGATTGGGTTTGACATTTGTCCTGTACGTAGTATGTATGACATGCCACCTGACAGGGTATGGCATCAGTGGGTTCAGAGAGACCGGTCCCCAGACTGGCTGTGTGGTGGCATCCCACACATGTGTTGTATATACCTGGCCAAGGGTGATGGCTGACTGCATACATGTGGCAATTTTTTATTGGATGTGTCCTTAGAAATAATCACATCCAAATACTCTATTTTCTCACTAGAATGTTTGGCTGTAAATTTAAAAAATACACATATCTGATTGATGTGGTCCAAAAACCCATCAAGGTCCACATTTGAATCATTCCATAAAATAAACACATCACCCAGAAAGCGATAATATGTGCACCATAAAGGTTTAAAAGCACTTGTGAAGATATATTTTTTTTCCCATGCATATAAAACCAAATTGGCGTAAATGGGGGCACATGTTGCCCCCATTGCTACCCCTTGTGTTTGTTTATAGTATTCGCCCTCAAATATAAAATAATTATTGGACAAAATGGGGTCCATAACAGCCATCAAAAAATTTAACATAGGGCAGGATTCACGAAGGCTTGCACGGAGTGTAAGAGACGTGCAACACTCCATGCAAGCCTCGCGATCCAGGAACAGCCCTAAACTCCGTGTAAGAGACCAGCTAAAACGTCTCTTACACGGACTGGGCGTGGACAAGCTAAATACCTCACTTGCATCAGAAAGGTATGCAAATGAGGTATATTAGCGATCCGAAGCAGAAACCAGTCCGTGTAGGAGACGTTTTAGCTGCAGAAATGTACTCAGTTGACAACTGAGTACATTTCTGCAAAATCCACAACGGAGCGATGTCAGCTCCCAAAAAAGGTTGCATATGAAATGGGAAGCATGCCAATGGCCAAATATGTGGCCATTGGCAAGATAACCGATGCAAAAATATTAAAAATATAATTTTTTTTTTTTCGCCAATGTTTAAACCAAGCGCGGCCCAGCAAGCGGGCTGCGCTGCATAAAACATAAAAAGAAGGTATAAACCCACAAATGTGGGTTTCATGTAATACATGGCATGACAATGCAGGGACCAGCAGACCAAAACCAACATGGCCACCGTGAAGTGGTTGCTAAGTGGGGAAGCTGAGTCTAAGACATGTAACTAAGCATTAGTAGGCAATCTTATGTAAATGAGGGTTAGGATACTGAATACCACAGTCACATAGCAAATGAGCACGGCCTGAGAAGTGTAAGAGATACAAAAGGGAGAGGAATAGAGTAGGAGATAGGTGACATCACTGGGGGGAATGGTAGAAAGAAACGCAGTTCATTGGAGGCCAGTGTAACATGACAGATGACAGGCACAGATCATGGAAAGAGGTGTGCCACTAGATAAGTCATGGAAAGACAAGAAATGGAAGGTGTACACTGTTACCTACACTAAAGTTTCTTGCTGGCCGTGCATGCACACGTGTGCGCGCAATGAACCGCGAGTAAGGCAGTGTGCATGCGTGTAAGGCAGTGTGAGTATGTTGGAGGCTGTTGGAAGACGTGTAACAGTGTTTGCGCAGGTGTACACGCGTTTAAGACAGTCTGAGTATGTTGGAGGCTGTAGGCAGACGTGTAACAGTGTTTGCGCGGGTGTACGCGCGTGTAAGACAGTCTGAGTATGTTGGAGGCTGTAGGCAGACGTGTAACAGTGTTTGCGCTGGTGTACGCGTGTTTAAACCTGAATAAGTAGATTAATCGTGTAAGCACGTGTGCGCGCGTTTAAGCCACTGTGAGCGTGTTTCAGATAGTATGCAAGTTGCTCCCCCCTGAGGAAACAGAGAGGAAAAAGGAAGCAACAGAATTAATAGGAAGCTAGCAGGGATAACTGCTGAAGCTAGCAGGTGAAAGTAATTAGAAGCAGGCAATTACACAGGCAAATTAGTAGCCCAGCCCAGCACTTAAAACACTGCAAACAGTAGTGCAAGATGTTGTCATTAAGAGACACTGCAAAACAGGATGAAGCTAATAGAAGTGAAAACTGAAAAAGCTGAACTCAAAGCAGAAATGCTAGGGGCTGCCATAGCTGTCTTAATGAGACATAGGCGACTTGCTGAGGGTGGTGACAATGCAGATGGTGCCAGACAACCCACAGTGAGGAGACGGAGAAGAGTGTACAGGCCCAGGGTCACCTACCACGGGTTACATGAGCTGGAGATAGTAGAGCGCTATAGAGTGGACAGAGAGCTCCTGCAGCAGATTGTTGAGCTGAGCAGGCTATGCCTCACACACAGAACCAACAGAGGGGAACCCATCCCAGTGGAAACCAAGGTATGTGTTGGCCTAAGAATACTAGCAACAGGTACCTTCCAGAGACCAACTGGTGATATGATGGGGATATCACAGGCATCAGCCTCCAGGGTACTACACCAGTTCCTGGATGCCATGTCAGCACATGTCGGTGATCATGTATATTTCCCCAATGCCCGTGAGGTATTGGCCAGCAATATGCGTCTCTTCCAGCAAATAGCGGAATACCCTGAGGTACTGGGTGCTATAGACTGCACGCACACGCATCAAAGCACCAGCAGGAGAGCGGGTAGGGCCTACATAAACCGCAAGGGCTTCCCCTCCATCAACTGCCAGGTCGTGTGTGATGCCCAGGGCATAATAATGAATGTGTGTGCTGGCTGCCCTGGGAGTTATCACGATTCCCACATCTGGCATTTGACGCTGTACCAGACATTTACCAATGGGGACATCCCACACGGACACCTAGTGGGGGATGCAGGTTATGCACTGGAGCCGTGGCTGATGACACCCATCAGAAACGCACACACACCTGAACAGGAACGCCATAATGAGGCACACGCACAGACACGTAATGTGATAGAGCGTGTGTTTGGGCTGCTCAAGTCATGGTTCCGGTGTCTGGACACATCTGGTGGAGCCTTGCAGTACACACCAACTACATGTACCCAAATTGTCATGGTATGTGCTATGCTACATAATATGACCTTGCGAAAACAGCTGCAGCAGGACCAGCATAGGGCCGGGCCAAACAGCCCCCCACCATTGCCAAGGCCAGCACAGGCAGAGCGTGACTCGGAGGAGGAACAACCTGAGCCTGTCCCAGTAGGCAGAAGGAGGCGTGCCCAGTATGCCCTGGCCTTGGCAAAGAGGCAACGCATATCACATACATTGGCTCAGTAGGAACCTTGGGAATGATACCCCTCTCTGACTCACTCATATAGTAACAGAGATGCCTAACATGACACAACCTGCTCTCAAACATGTACAGGGAAGTGTAATATGCGCATCCGACAGAGACAGCCCTGCTGTACCACCTGAGGCATGAATGCTATGTGTCAAGTAATGTAACACCAAGTACTATATGCACACCTGAGGACCCTGACTAACATCCTATCCTGACCAAGCATCATGCCACAACATGACAACGAGATGATCAAGTGCAACAATTGACTGAAGTATCGCAGTTAGTCAAAGGGGACCCAATGTGTGCCAGTCTGGGATGACATGCTGAGCATGACATGATGCACCACCTGCTAGGACTGGCGTGCACCTATCAGTGCAGGCCGTATGGATACTGGCAAAGGCTGTCGTCACCCACAGTGTGCCCTGAATAGGTAAGGCTCAAAAGACAAATTTATCTCCATAGGTACCAGAAGGGATAAGAATAAGATAATGGATAAGTCGAAACAGCAAGATGCATGCAGTCTGGACTCACCCAGTATGGAGAATGTTGATAACTGTGCTGTAACAGAACACTGAGGCAAGGCCCACAACAGCACCCTAACACTACCAGGTTACACCTCATACTTTGCTGTACAGCCGCAAAACTTGGAACAAGCTACAAAAGGAGGGTGACTAGCAAGAATTGTCAAGGATAACCACACCCCCATGTCGGTACCACAACAAAAAGCAGCATGGACTAGCCATGCTCAAGTAACAGTGGCTAAAACTGCCCCCCAGTTTATAGCCTGCTACAGACTACTGTCCCAACACCAGGAACTGCATCTGGCCTATGCTGGAATACATGAATATATCAAGTCCTCCAACCCACATTATATTGGGTGACTGCAAATACCCAGACATAGACTTGGAACATTATACTAGCTCCAACAGTGTTGGACAAAGGTTCATAGAATCCACAAACCAAAGGCCCAGGAACAACGTACCACTCCCACAAGAGGGGTAAGCATACCGGATGTGATAATCAGCAACATGGGTACTGGATGTCAAGATGAGAAGTGTATTGCTCACTGGTAAAACCAGACCATAGAGTAATCACACTGGATATACAAAACCTGACCACAGTCCCTGGCCGGGAAACCACAGTGGAAAACGTGTGTTAAGCAATACCGGCACTCCTCCAAACTGATGTTGAATCCATTAAAGGTCCCGTGCAGGTGCAAAATATGGGCCACACCTCAGAACCTGTAATACAGCCATTCCATGAACACTGCCAGGAATGCTCGGATTATGCAGTCCTAAATTAAAACAAGACACAGTGCCTAAATCTAGCATGGTGGACACCAGCCATAACCAAAACATGCAAGAGAACGAGGAAGCTACTACATGGTAGTGCAAACATAAACAATGAAGTAAGCACAGATCAGTAGTATGGCAATAACATCTGTCCACACATGCAATCCACTAAGGCCAGCCGCAACAAGTGGAATCTGTGAATCCCGAGGCAATGTCACACCTGGCCCAAGTACACAGACAACCCCCAACTCCACCCAAGAAATACAAAAATATGTGAGAGATGCAACCATCCATCCAAACCGGAGGCTGAGCTCCCTCAACTCAGTACTCCCAAAACAAGTCAGTAGGAGAAGGTAACCACACACACCACAAACACAGTCCCACATAGACCTATCACAACTGCAAACCAAACACATAAACACAGACAAACATTCCCAGAGGCACAAATTACAAACACAGCACACCAACAGAGGCCTCTAAAGCAGACACCCAATCAACAGCCCGCAAACATAGCACATGCAACACATAGCACACAAAGCTGGTGTGCCAAACAGTCACAGGCCAGAAGGAGAAACAACATGCCTGATACAGTTGTAATAGGTGACTCCATAGTCAGACACACTGCTGTCCTGCACACCAGACTGAACAAGGGAAAGGGTACAGTAAGCTGCCTGTAGGCTGCCACAATATGCCACATAACAGAAGTATGTAGGTCACTCCAAAGCAAGTAGAAATATGATGCAGGTGTGAATGACCAGAGATGTACCACCCTAGACTACAGGAAAAGAGACATAGATTAGATATCTGATTATGTAGTCCAGGCCGGTATGACACTCACCGTTCACAGCATCCTACCCTTACCAAGAGTAATGCCACAGTACAAACATGAAATGATCAGTCATAGCAAGTGGCACACTTACTGGTGTTATTCCAAGGGGATGCAATGTCTGTCTGCCTGGGATGTCATGCTTGACAAGCCACGCAGCTGTCCTTGGGATGGCCTGCACCTGTTACCCCTGGGCGTCTGAATATTGGATAAGGCCTTTGCCACCTCCATAGAGCCTTTCGTAGGCAAGGCTGAAAAGACTGACCTACCACCCTACAAAACATAAGTGGGAAGAAACATAAGGGAAATGCTGACCAATGCCAAATGTGTACACCCCAATATGCATGCCCCCGAGGCCATCCCCAGAATGGAGAACAGTGATGTCTGTGTAGTGACAGAATCCTGCTGCAAGCCTCCTGACAGCACACCAGCACTATCAGGTTGTACCACGTATCATGTGTCATGGCCCCAAACCCTGGAACGAAATATAAAAGGAGGGTGAGTATCCATAGTCAGCACAGACACCCATACGTCCAGGTAACTGACAATGCACAAGGCATTTGAGTACACACATGTGCAACTAACTGTAGGCAAGACTGCTGTGCAGTCTGTAGCATGCTACAGACCGCACTCTCACACACAATAACCCCACCCAGCCGTCCTGAAGACAATGGACAGTATGAATGTTCCACCAAATAACAAACAAGGTACCACAAATTACCACATAGGTGGTAAACCAGTATGTATAGAAAGAGGAACCAGGGACCTAGGGACACACATGGACAGTAACCTGTTATGTGACACCCACATTGCCAATGTGGCTAAGAAGACTGTCTACATTTGACACCGTAGCAGGAAAGGAGTCACATCTACGGCAACAGAGGTCATTGTGCCCCTATACCTTTCTCCAATCACACCCATAATCCAGTACAATGCCTCATATGGGATGTATCTTACCTGACACCTGCAGCAGTTAGAAAGACCTCAAAGGTACCTCACCAATAGGATAAAGGGTCAGAAATATATGTCATATGCTGCCTGGCTGTAGACACCCCAGCTGAATACAGTCACATACGGCCTACACAGAGGCATTGCATGCCTGTTGTAGGAGGCCATGCCCAACACAGGAGTAATGGACATGCCCCACCCTAGAAAACACAAATCCACTGGAGCTGTGAGAGGGAGAGATGTCAACCTCAACTAATAATGAAATAGGATGTGCTGGTGGGACAGATACATAATCCAGAGGCTCCCCACACCCTGGACCAGAATCCCAGTCCATGTTAGGCAGAGCCCCTCACTGACACTCTTCAACAGGAACCTTGCCAAGTGGATGGCTGATTGTAGAGTTACACTGGGGATCTTCACTGTGTCATGACCAGACAGAAGCACAGCCAAGCAAAACATAAATGGCCATAATATGCACATAGCAAGGGGTGTCAAAAGCCACACACACTCTGGCTAGGCTAACAAATGCCCAGGGTGGATAGCCTAGTCTGACCCTATGAACCAATGAAGATACAAATTGTACAGGACACTAAGGATAATCCCAAGGCTTTCACAACTGATGGTAGGAACCATATTGGGAATTCACAGATATGCCCTGAATCACACAAATATCACAAACACACACACATACTGCCAACATACATCCTGATAGGTGCAGTGCAAACCCCCCCCCCCCCCGAATGCATAACATCTATCCCAGCAGACTGCTGGCCCCCTGACATTGCAGATGCTGAGGTAACAGCCAACATCTACAAAGCAAAACACACAGCAGCAGTGGTATGAGATGTTGTCCTGGGCTTAGTGCAACATGGACCCCAAGATGAATGGAATGCAAAACCACACTACTGCTCAATGTCAGCCTTAACACAGAATATGTACCCAAAGAGCAGTGTACAACAACAGTGGTCCTTCTCAACAAAGGTGTTGCCTGAATGGATACTGAACAGTACTACCCCAGAATCCTGAGAAGCTCGGTTTGCACAGCTGTGGAAAGGATCAGCATGTACCACAGACATAAAGATATTGGGGACCTACTGACACCGGACCCAACCCAATGTGGCCCACCCAAGTGCAGATTTTGCCCCTAACCATGTTTGACTCAATTGAAACAGCAATTAAGGTCATTGATGAGGGCAATGTGCTCCACACAGTGTATCTGGACCTTGCAAAGGCTTCTATACAGTACCCTACGTGTTCATTATAGATAGGCTCACCAGCTTAAATATAAACCCACATGTCAGTAGAGGGGTTGAAAACCAGACCAAGGACAGAACAGACATGGTCAGACATGCTGCAGCCATATCAGACTACAAACCAGATATAACTGGCATCCCACAAGGCTTTGTCCTGGGATCTCCCCCATTTGGTATATATGTCCCATAGGTACAGGCAAACATGGAAGGACTGTGTCCGAACATGGTTGCAGAGGACTACAAACTGCTCACCACATATGATCCACCAGCTGACACAAGCATCCCACAAAAGGGCCACATAGAAACAAAAAACTGGTGCCATAGCCATGTCAGAAAGCTAAGTGCAGAAACGTGTAGAGTCAACCCGTGTGGATATACAGTAAGTGCCCACCAATTACCACATATGTGTTAACCCATTATGTAGTTAACATGTAATGAGAGACCTGGGGACACAAGGTGATAGATATCCTGCATTGGACAAACATGTGCTGTAGTGTTTACAGGAACATACCATATACCCACCTAATCATGAAGGCTGTCAGATCTAGATAAGGGGAGGTCATTGTGGCTCTGCTGTCATCCATCATCAGCGGTACAATTGACTACAATCGCCCCTGTGGGATGTACCTCAGCAGACACCTCCATCAACTGTAAAGTCCCCAACAGTACCTCATCAGGAGTATCAAAGAGCTTGCCCAGATGCCATGTGTTGCCTGTGTTGCTGGCATCAATAAACATGCTGCACCTTGCACAATCTGAATGGCAGTGAGCTATGCACATGAGAGACCTGAACCCCAGCACTGCCTTACATAGGACAAGCTGTACTGCGTGCACCATAACACAGAAGCCAACCCCCAGCACAGGCTACCCATAGAGTCACATATCAATCTACCTCAATAGGAATCCAGATGAGTGGATGGGAGATGGTAGATTTAACCTGGGTACCACTGTCATGTCACAGGTAGACAGAGGCACAGTATACTAACCATGACATATGTCATGGCAAACTCCACTTACAATGTGTGTTGAAGGACAAACATACTCTCCAACTAGCATTACACATGGACTAGGGCACATCACTAGTGTTTGCAAATGTACACCTATGTTGTGGAATACACTACCAATGTCGGACAAGCCTGGTGTAAGTAGTTCATATCTGAACAGAATGCAACATGGTCAGATGTACACAATTGGCCCGTAACCAGGCTGTTGTGCCCACTATCGAAATGTAAAGTAGTGATAGCAGTAAAGCCTAGGATACTGCCCACCACAGTCAAAGTACTACCAGTACACTATACAGTACTACAGTGTTAGGTCAGTGTGAAAGGATGTTGACAACTGTATGCAAAGTATCCCATGCAAACACTGCAGGCACAGTATAACCCTGTTGTGTTCACACACAAAGCAGTTGTACCATAACTACACAACATGACACATAACACACAACCATAAACGGGTGATAGTTGTTGAAGTTCACACCCATCCACAAATGTGGTGGGCTGCAGAGTCCAACATATGGAATGCTCACACTGGGCATGCTCACACACATTGACAACATGCCATGGGAAGGCGGAACTGGGCATGCTCACACACTTAGGCCAAATTTCGGTGTAGCAGTTGGACACACATAGCTGGTATTGTTATGTTGTAATCCAGGAACCAACCACATTATAGCAGTCTGCCCAGTGCACACAGCTAGATGACTACAGAGACATACGTGATATAGTGGATCCCTCCCACATGCAAACATCTTCCACAGATGCACAAGTTGTTCATACAAACAGGGAATGTTATGGCAATAAAGATGTGCAAACAGTCTATCAGCAACAAATAATGTGCATTTGACAATTAAACATATGGGTGTAGAGGTCAACACTAGGCCGTTTGTCCTAGGGAATGACAGCTTAGCCAGAGTGTGCTTGGTGTCTGCCTCCCCACAGGATGCACATGCCCCTTTCTAAACACAGATGATGTCAGCACCCTGTAAGTACAACTGGAGGAAAGAAACTTCCCAGTAATCCGAATAGCGTGCTCTGCTAATGCATCCGTCTCAAGTGTCATAACATAGTTAGGTAGGGGTTTCAAATCCTGCAAATGCTCAGTGTGTGTTTGTGTGTGAGAGTGGGGTTGGTGTGTGTGTAAGTCTGCGGGAGAGAAATGTCCCTTTTGGCAAATAGGAAAACACACTACAGGATGCACATTCCCTTTCTAAACACCGATGATGTCAGCACCCAATAAGTACAGCAGGTGAAAAGAAACCTCCCAGTAATGCAAATAGCGCGCTCCGCTAATGCGTCCGTCTCAAGTGTCATAACATAGTTAGGTAGGGGTTTGAATCCTGTGAATGGCAAGTGTGTGTCCTTATCTGAGGGGTGTTTGTGTGTGTGAGGGAAATGTCCCTTTTGGCAAATAGGACAACACACTACAGGATGCACATTCCCTTTCTAAACACCGATGATGTCAGCACCCAATAAGTACAGCAGGTGAAAAGAAACCTCCCAGTAATGCAAATAGCGCGCTCCGCTAATGCGTCCGTCTCAAGTGTCATAACATAGTTAGGTAGGGGTTTGAATCCTGTGAATGGCAAGTGTGTGTCCTTATCTGAGGGGTGTTTGTGTGTGTGAGGGAAATGTCCCTTTTGGCAAATAGGACAACACACTACAGGATGCACATTCCCATTCTAAACACCGATGACATCAGCACCCAATAAGTACAGCAGGAGAAAAAAAACCTCCCAGTAATGCAAATAATGCGCTCTGCTAATGCGTCCGTTTCAAGTGTCATAACATAGTTAGGTAGGGGTTTGAATCCTGTGAATAGCAAGTGTGTGTGCTTGTCTGAGGGGTGTTTGTGTGTGTGAGGGAAATGTTCCTTGTGGCAAATAGGACAACACACTACAGGATGCACATTCCCATTCTAAACACCGATGACATCAGCACCCAATAAGTACAGCAGGTGAAAAAAAACCTCCCAGTGATGCGAGTAGCACGGTCTGCTAATGTGTCTGTCTCAAGTGTCATAAATTAGATAGGCAGGGGTTTGAAGCCTGTAAATGGCAAGTGTGTGTATTTGTCTGAGGGGGGTAGTGTGTGTGAGGACAAGGTCCCTTTTGTCAACTATGTGAACAGACTACAGGATGCACATTCCCCTTTCTAAACACTGTTCAGCAGAAGGCCATGGCTCTGGCACAAGTTGTCTGTTGCTATGATGCCCCTTTGGAGGATGCTTGTGTCAGCTGAAGAGGCGATTATGGTGGCCTATTTGCAGTCATCTGCATATTTGGACAGCCACAGTCCGTCCGTGTTGGCCTGTACCTCCAAGAAATATATACCAAACAAGAGGGTCCCAGGACTGATCCTTGTGGGACACAACCCGTAACTGTTGTGGGGTCTGGCATGGCTCCAGCAATGCTAACCATGTGGTATCTGTCCTTGAGCCACTGTGCAATCCATCTAGTGACATAGGGCCTTATATTCCAGCTGGTGACCTTCTCTAGAATGCCCAAGTGGGGTATTGTTGTGAAGGCGTCTGCAAGGTCCAGGTAGGCTGTGTGAACCACCTTCCCCTCGTCAAAGGCCTTGGTGACTGTTTCAAAGAAATCAACCGGGTTAAACCCGGTAGTGCTGGTGTGCTCTCAGTAACCCTGAACCAGGCATCTGTAACTGCACAGATATCGATGTTTTCCATGCCAAGGAGTGTTTTGGGTGCACGCATCTGGAGGTGCAGATATCTGGTGTTGGGTAGCATTGCTCTTAGTTTTGTATTCCTTGTGATACCTATGAAGGTGGGTTTGTCATCTGAGCCCTGCCTAACATAGGCACTATGGGGGTAGCAAGAGCCTTTGCCAATATCTGAATGACCAATGCAAACTGTACACATGCTCATAGGATGCAGGTGTCAAGGAATATGCTGCATGGCCAGTATAGTCCTCCAGCATGGGTCCTCTGAAGTAATTCACCCCAGTCTACACAAGTGTAGAGTCTGCATGTGCTAAACACAGTTTGTGTGCAATGACAACCTTGCCTGGGGTGGAGATGGGATATGGATGTCCAGGGAAAGGTGGACATGGGCAGCTATCAACAATGGTGGTCTACCTCCAGTGTGGAACAGTGGGTACCCATGTTGCAGATGGACAGGTGCAATATGTATTAACCCATGTGGCTGTGGTGTGTGGTACTGCCATAGCACATGGACCCTCAAATTGTAGTGGCGGTAGTGTATAGTGGTAGAGGCCTGAGTAGGTCACACACACAATATGCCTGTACCTGATGTTAACAACTGGAACGGTGTATGTGAATACCTGCATATCCTGGCACTGTTCCCAGGGAAGCTAGGTGTGTGTCCCGGATGTGGGTGTGGTGTGCTGGACTGGTAGTGTTGTGTGTTACAGGTCCTGTGGTCCCAAAGCATGGTATAGAACATAATCTGCCAGTGCGATGTGCACACCTGACCCTGATGTAGGTGGCTGCAAATGCATATACATGCTATCCCCCACCTGACAGGTAGTACGACAACCACAGACCTCTGTGGAAATGAAGATGTCAGCACCCTAGAAATACTACAGGTGGAGAACAAATGCTCAATAATTCGGATAGTGCGCTCTGCTAATGTGTCGCCCTCAAGTGTCATAATATAGTTAGGTAGGGGTTCGAATCCTGCAAATGCTCAGTATGTGTGTGGGTGAGTGGGGTTTGTGTGTGTGAGAGGGAAGTGTTCCTTTAGCCAACTGGGAGAACACACTACAGGATGCACACACCCCTTTCTTAACACAGATGATGTCAGCATCCTATAAGTACAGCAGGAGAAGAGAAGCCTCCCAGTAATGTGAATAGCACGCTCTGCTAATGCATCCGTCACCTGTGTCATAACATAGTTAAGTAGTGGTTTGAATCCTGCAGATGCTAAGTGTGTGTGTTTGGAGGGGGGAGTGATTGTGTGTGTGCAGATATGTATTGGGGAAATGTTCCTTTTGCCAAATGGGAGAACACACTACAGGATGCACACGCCCCTTTCTTAACACAGATGATGTCAGCACCGTATAGGTACAGCAGGAGAAGGGAAGCCTCCCAGTCATGCGAATAGCGCGCTCTGCTAATGTGTTCCCCCTGTGTATCGTAATGTAATTAGGTATGAATTTGAAACCTGTAAAGACATGTGTGTGTGTGTGCATGTCCGTATGACAGACATGTTAGTTTTGCCAATCAGGTGATCACACTACCTGATGCACATTACCCTTTCAAAGTACTAATGTTGTCAGCACCCTCTAAGTATATCCAGAGACAAGGAACTATCTAGTAAACCGAACAGTGCGCTTTGCTAATGCGTCCCTCCCACGTGTCATGACATAGGTAGGTAGGGGATTGAATCCTGCATATGGCACGTTTGCATGTGTGTGGGGGTAGTAGGGTGTGTGTAAATGCAAGTGTGAGGGAACAGATCCTTTGGGCAGATAATACTATACACTAGATGTTGCATACCCCACCAGTAAACACAGGGGATGTCACCACACTATCAGCACAGCCAGACAGGGCTAGTTGGCTAGTAATGCCAATAGTGTGCTTTGCTACTGTGTCTATTACCATCGTCAGAGTACAGATAGGTATGTTTGGGTAACACACAACTATCACGTGTGGTTGTGTCACACAGTATGACCTTGCGTGGGTGTGTGTACATACCAATGCATGCCATTGCCTAACCCAGCAATGGCATTGCACACATGATGTATGTGTGTGACACATACACAGAAATACCTGTGACCTGCAGTAGTTACCATGTCTGACACATGCTTTGTGTGGATAAATGGTATTAGCAATGTATACCAATATGACTGTGTGTCCTGCTGTGCAGGGTCCGCACGTGGTATGTCCCTAGACAGTGTGGGTGTCTATGGTGAAAGACCTGCAGCAGGGGATACACATCTGATCTGGCCCATATAGTGTACATGTAGTCAATGTACAGGTGCTGTATGTTCCCACCTGTTGTGGTAGTGGTAACATGTCATTCCACTGCATTTCGGTGACCACATGCTGTGAACCCGTCAACTAGAGTGTTGTAGCTACAGCAATGCTCACACACAATGTTCGGCTGGATGCAGTATGGCCTTATAAACACAGTTCATGGGACTGTCATATTGCCGCTGTTGTTATGGAGGATAGGTGGTCTTCCTGTGTATGTGAGGGTTGTGTGTGCCATGCTATGAACCAGATGGCATTCCGACACACTGTCAGCTGCACCTGAGTAGGCCCTGATGGTTTGTGCTGTGTCAACAACCTGGAGGTGTGTGTATCTGTGTTGACTCGGGATACCACACCCCTATCCATGTGTGTTACATGTGTAGGGGATGACAGGCATGGTAAGTGGCATAGCCTGTCAGTGATGGGTAACACCTGTGAGCCATGACTCATGTATCTGGTACTGCACAGACACTGCAGTTCACCGTGCTGAGGGCAGTGTCCGGTGCATGCATCCTCCGGTGTACACTGCTGTAGTTGTGTAGCAGCACTGTCAGTGTCCTAACCTGTGTGATACCCACGGAGGTCGCTATGTAAACCATGTCCTGCAGCATAAGGCAGTATGTGTGTACCAAGGAGCCTTGCCAGTATACATCGGGCCATGTGTGTCACGTGCAAGATGACCCGTGAACAGCAATGTGGCTTCCCTAGCATGTAAGCACACGTTGACAGCCAGTGGATACCCTATGAATGACAGTGGAGACTGAGCATAATGTAGACATACAACAGCCTTCCCACATATAGTGGTAGAATACCTGGGGAGAGTATGTTGGCAACTAATATCAGGCTCATACTGGCCAGTGGCAAATGCTGAGAGATCCATTCTATGTTCCCTATCACGTAGTCCAGGGAGGTATGTCCCAGGCAGCCACACTGGCATGGTCAATGAGTGAGTCATATCTGTCCATGCCTCTGTCTGACCTGTATGCATGTGTGCTGTGGTGGACCATAGTGCCCCTGAGTCATATCACTGTGCCCTTCACCGGGTACAGCCTGTTGAGCGGGACCCCAGTGCAGCACACATGACAGGTACCTGACACGCGTCTATAGCAGGTGTGTTGTGTAACCCTACAGGCTGTGGGTGTGCGGTACAGGGGATGTGCGTGCCATGTGTGGCATGTGCTGTGTTCCAACGGAACATATGCCTGTGTGCCAGCTGCGGAGGTGTGTGATGCACAGGCAGGCTGCTAGTCTGAGTCCCCACGTATGCCCCAGTGTGTTTAGCATGCTGTCAGTGTGTGGCAATGTCTACCTGGTATTGTTGTCACTGTAATATCATGTATTGATATATTTATTGGTCCTACATATGTTGACTGGGATAGCCCAACTGGATGCACGTCCATTCCCAGGGTAGGCCCGTGGAGACAAGCTACGAGGGTAGCAGATACAGCATTAGAAAATACTAGCATGACATAGTACAAACAGATTATGTACAGAGATTACATAAGTAAGCAGGTCCAACATGTTCCACAGGTTAATGTCAGACCTGAGCACAAGCCAGGATTACATTGTATTTACACAGTACAGTGGTTCACACAGGTTACACATCCGAGTTAGCCAGGCCTGATACACTGACATAGCCAGTTACATGACAAATGTTGTTTGGGTCTACTGTTAAATGACCTAAGGTGGACATTAGGGTAATATCAGCTGGAAGTGGGTTCCAGGATCTACGTACAGGATTTGCAAAGACAGAATCACCAGCTGTGTTAATAGACTCACTAGTCCGAAGCAGTACAATGTTAGAGGCTCGAAGCGGTCTAGGATTGTTATAGGGGGGGATTGTAATTTAAGTGCAGGAGTATTGTCTGGATTATACAGGATTTTATAGGCCATAATCAGTTGGTTATACTGTATTAGGCTGGGTATTGCAAGCCAAACAAGCTGATTTAGATTGATGCAATGATGTGTCCTACCAGGCGGGCCAGTGGCAAACCTGGCAATGTGGTTGTAGCAAATCCAGTGCTTCTTAAGGACAGTCTTGTTCATATGTGAGAGTAGAGGGGATGCATATAGAAGGGCTGCAACACGGTGTGAGCGAGCTATGGCACCTCTAGCTGGAGGGGCTAGGAAGGCTTTAATTCTGTAAAGTGACCCTAGCTTTCTATTGATGGCTTGGCTAATCTGGTTAACATGTATGTCACATGTGAGGTTATTGTCTATGATAACACCTAATAGTTGTTGAGATGGGTCAGGGTAGAGTATTGTGCCATCGGTAGATGTTATGGTAATGGTGAACGTGGCAGACATACGTGTTTGTGGAATAACAGCAGTCCAGTTTGATTGGGATGTAGGATCAGACGACGTTCAGAAAGCCAGTTTGCTATTGTATTACAGGTGGTCTGGGTATACAGCATATTGGATACAGCTGGCGTTTGGGTTGACAGTATAACGGTCGTTAATGACGATGGAGGACAGCAAGGGCCTTAGGATAGAGCCTTGTGGTACTCTGAGGGTGTTTGGTAGATGGTTAGAGGGTTTGGTCTGCCAGAGGCCGGCCTGCTGTTGACCATGCAGGTAGGATTGACACCATTGGAAGGCTCCAGTATCCAGACAGTCTGTGCAGGGTGCAGAGTCCAAGTTGGTGATAAACCATATCGTATGCCTTTGCGTTATTCAAACAGAGGGCTGTGGATATATCATTGATGTTGCAGGTATGGCTTATGGTGTTAGTAAAGGCTAGGAGGCCTGACGGAGTGCTGTGATGGGAACGTAAGCCATGCTGAGTGTCTGCCATACTGCGATGTTGGACTAGGTGGTGCATGACTTGTCTATGACGAAAGTCACCATAACCTCTGCAAGTGGAGAGTGTATAGCTATTGGTCTATCAGTGGAGATGTCAGTAGAGCTGCCTCCTGTGTGAAGTGGGATTACATATGACATTTTACAGATGGTGGGAAAGTTAGTTTGTAACATAGTACCTTTGATTACCTTTGAGACGGGGTAAGCAATAGCATCATCTGGTTTTGATAGGTACTCGGCAGGGTGTTGATCGGCACACAGTGTAGTGGGTTTCACTGTTACAACCGAGGTACGGAGAAGTGAAGTGGCAACTGGTTGGCAGCTGTGCGCAAGTAGTTTTCTAGGGGTGCTGCTTTCGGGACCAGGGGAGCTAGGAGGTAGTTGGCAAGCTAGGGCCTGCACTGTCTCAGTAAAGGACTGGTCAAAGCTATCAGGAACGTCTTCAGGGGTATTATCATTAGTAGCGGCAGGGATTGGGTTTGACATTTGTCCTGTACGTAGTATGTATGACATGCCACCTGACAGGGTATGGCATCAGTGGGTTCAGAGAGACCGGTCCCCAGACTGGCTGTGTGGTGGCATCCCACACATGTGTTGTATATACCTGGCCAAGGGTGATGGCTGACTGCATACATGTGGCAGCTGTGACGATGACACATGACCCACATAAACCACGACTGGACCATAGAGGCGGTTCACAGGTTACCTTTGGACATGCCACCCTAGTAGTGTGATTGCCATGGTGAGTACCAACACATAGGGCCAATGGGGAACAACATACTGAAGGTGTGTATGTGTGGGTGGACTGCTTCTGTCTCATAGCACTGACATATATGACTGCACACGTGGGTATATGCCGGGTAAGGTGTGTGCAATGTGTCACAGGCTACCCACATGTGTACAGGACAGACAGTGCCATTCTGTCATGTGTAAGGTTGACATACATATGGTACGCTATGCAGATGTTAGTAGCAGTCTACAGAAGCACTGTAACCCTGCATTGCAGGTGTAAGCAGTGTTCCAGGAGACCCCAGGTGAACATGCATGCAAACAAGGCTACAGTACACAGGGCTGGAAGTACTGCATCATACAACGAAGAAGGGGTAACAATAACAGTAATTCACAATGCATATATGTAGGCACTGTCAACATGTACCCAGGAATACGCAGCACAGATGGCCATGGTGGAACCGATATTATGTCATACTTATTTGTGGTCTGGACAACATTGGTACTGCACACATATCTAGATGCATGAACATACACATGGCATAGTTGTTGTGGGCATCTTGACACCATTACTGTACATGTCCACCATTGCATATCACTACTTGCGTTAGCATTCCCCCTGTGCTACCCATGTATGCGGCTATCTGTTCACAACCTTACCACCGGCATGCAATTATGTGCAGCTGTTATGTTTTGGTATGTACTACGGGTGCAGATAACAATTCATGACATTCATACAGTTACTACAGCAGGCATGCTGGGGTACACACACAGTCATAGCAGCACACTGTACTGTTACCAACATGATACTACTAATACACGTCTATGTAGTCACCCTGTGCATCAGCAACGTGTTTACCTGTTCCCGCAATGATGTTGGAGATTGCAGGAGGTGGCACAGTGTCATCATATGCATAGGGTGTGGATTAGGTATGCCTGAGTCAGCCACTGATACCACCAATTGACATGTGTGTGTATGTGTGTTGGTGAGGGGCAACAGTACAGGGTGGGCCAGTGCTGCTGCAGTGTGTGCGTGTATGTGTTTGCCCTAAGTGTTGACATTCCACATGTGTGTATGCACGCACACAGTTCCACCTCATGGCTGCCATATACAGGGGTTTGTGGACAGCCACAGACTGCACCTGGCAGGCCGTACAGATCAGTGTCTGTGTGCACGGACACGGTACCTGTGCCTGGCAGGGGTGCTATGGACCATATCCAGTACAGCGCCTGACTGGGTACTGTCATCAGAAGCGGGGAGTGTGTTGACTGGACACATGTCCCTGTTGGGACTGTCCAGAGCCACGCGCACGTGGTTTCCTGGGGCGTTCCGATGACAGCACAGACCCAGCGTTGCTGGGGCTGCTGCTGGCACTATGGGGGTATGCGCAAGCCTGTTGCCGTCCGCGCCGACTGCCAGCTGCTGCCGCTGCTGGCATATGGCCACGTCGACGCCGCAGACGCCCACCACTGCCCTGGCTCATGGACATCTGGTTGTGGAACTGCTGTAAGATGCCCCCACAACGTCTGTCTATGACATCGGTGAAGTTACGGATAGCATCCGCAATGTCACGCATACTGTCTGTCATGGCTGTGCGGCATGCTCTGAGCTCCCTCAGACCCTGTCTGGTGTACCTTTCCATACGTGACTGAGCCTGCATTACAGTCCGAAACATCGCTGAGGTTGACAGACCTCGTTGGGCACGTCGGCCAGAGGCAGTATGCCCACGGATGCTCCCACGAGAACCCATGGGCAACTGTCTGTGTGGTACCATCGGAGGACCCTGCCCATGGCTGCTGTGTGGGGATGCATGTGCCACAGGTACCACATTACCCTGGTCTATGCCCGCTGTATCCTTTCCATCACCTAGGGACAATGGTGACATAGGATGTATAGGCAGGATGACTGTGCGCAAAGATGGGGTTGACAGCTGTGTACTGTCAATTGGCTGACCAATGGCAGACCCTGACACACCTTCCTGTACCATTACACATATATCATCATTACCAGTAGCCGTGGCACAGGATTCAGGTTCCCTGCTGCTGGTCACCAGAGCAGCCCCAGAACCTGTGGGATGAAGACAGGAAACACAGTTTACATTCTCCAGACATTGTTACCAGTGATGCACTTATACACGCATGCACACATGGACACATGCACACGGGCACACATGCACACATGCACACATGCACGCATGGACACATGCACACGTGGACACATGCACACGTGGACACATGCACACATGGACACGTGCACACATGCACACGTGGACACATGCACACATGGACACATGGACATATGCACACATGGACACATGCACACATGCACACATGTGCACATGCACACATGCACACATGCACACATGGACACAGGCACACATGCACACATGCACACGTGGACACAGGCACACATGCACACGTGGACACAGGCACACATGCACACATGCACACGTGGACACAGGCACACATGCACACGTGGACACAGGCACACCTGCACACATGCACACATGGGTACTGACACACCTGCACACATGCACACATGCACACCCTGCAGTATACACACAGAGCACTACTGAGTTACACTACTGTTACTAGCATTTTCAGGACTATTATAGGTTATGTTAAACACACTCACCAGCATGGATGGCCTGTCTCTCTGTAACCCTGGAGGGACCTGCAGAAATGATGAGATTAATGTTAGTGGGCACATCTGTCCCATTCATATTGCATATGATACAGTGTACAGAACAGTCAGGTGTACATATGGCATTTTACCTGCATGCTCCATGTCGTGCTGCTGTGTGGAACCAGCCTCCATCATAATGCAGGTGTACTGCTGTTGGTGTTCCGGGGCTGGAGCCGCAACACTTAGGAGTAGCCCCTCCAGTCTGGTGAGGGGGGGATGTGTGGCCACCCCACCTCCTGTGGCGACCTGTTGCCTGTGGATATCTGATGCATGCTGCCGGACACTTTGGATTAAATCACTGCAGTGATGTCGTACCTGCTCATATGTCCTGTTATGCGTGCCAATCTCATTTACCCTACGGACCAGGTCTTGCCACAGTGCAGCCCTCTCCTGCTGGTTCTGACTGGTGCGGGAAAACAGGATGTCATACTCCCGCACCAGGCTCTGGTGGATCTCCTCATCCTCCGCAATGGAGTAGGCGGGGTTACGCTGTTGCGCCATCTCCCTGGAAGAGAACACAGACAGGATATCAGCAGACCATGTCAGCAATGTATGGCACACATACTATACATGTTATGCATGTGTAGTGATATACTACTACTCCCATATGTTGCATGTGTGTGTGCCGTGGTGGATACACAGGTACATGGCCAGATATCAGTGCTCAGCCAATACCTGTGCAACAATACCTGCCACATTCCACACTACGTAGTAGCATGCCCCATCGGTCAGCACACACTGACAGGTGCTATGCACAACCTCACTCTGGGGGTCCATGCCAAGGTACTATATGTGGGACACCGTCCACTACTCTGCTGTGGACAGACGTTACACGGCCTGGATATACATATCCCACCACCACCACCAGTACAGTAGACTACATTGATATGTATGTGGTTAGACAGTTATTCACTTGCTGGGACTGGGATGGTATCCATGCAGCACACTGGGCCAGTGGAAGCCACACGCCACACTGCTGACCCCTTTGCAAATGCTTACCACAGACATGCTGCAGATTGCATGACACTTGCACACACATGTCTAACCCAGACCCTATGCACAACGGTTAGGCATCCTGTCCAGTGGACCCCAGACATAGGCAGATTGTATAACAATAGCAGGGGGCTACTGCAGGACAGAGCACATTCACATTAAGGGTAGGCATCTGTGGTCAACACTGGTACTACGCTACAGTCCGTCATAACAACAGCCACAGCCTACTCTGGGAGGGTAATAGACACAAACACTGTGGATGACCACAAGGCCTTCTTCAGTTATGTTACACATACGGACCACATGCCTCGGATATGCTCTGTGTTAGTCCACACCTACTTAACATTCACCAAACACACGCATATTGGCAACATTCCTACAGACATGCTCGGTGCACATATCCCCCTCCCTCTCCCTCACCTTTCGGATATTTATCACAGCTGGGTGTAACCTCCCTCTCATTGCACATGTCCAGGTGAGGGCCGCCCTCACCGGAGGAGAACACACAGCATCACTGTGACCTCGTGGTCCCCCTGGATGTGTGCTACCAGCACTCTGAGGGGACATACCACCGCATGTAACGCTGATAGTTTATCTTGGCCGTGCTACAGGATATGTACCTGGACAGTGGCATACAGCAGCAGGGGTCCCACAACACTAAGGGGACACCTCAACTGACCCTGGGAATTACCACATCATATGCATAATGGGCCTGGTCTGCTACGCTATGGGGTACTGCAGTATGGGATGCATGTGCAGTGACATCAGGTACCTGAAGACACTTGTTCCCAGCCAGTGTGCCTTTGGGATGTGCTGATCCTGGCTTGGGGCCTGGCTGACATTTAAAAGCAGTCACTACAGCCATTGCTAGGCCAACGCACAGACACATGCTACCAGGATCCTGGCCTATGACTGCTTGACACGTGATGTGTGGTCATCCCCTTTTGTTGGAACTACGTACACACAACATATCACATGGACATACCTATGGATACAGACCTATGACACATTTGGAGGGTTCACAGTATGAACACTGTTAAGCTGCTACTTTGCATTACCTCTGTATGTTGCAGCTGGTTGCGTTCCACAGCTTCTGCTTGCCGCTGCTATTACTGTCACTGCTGACAGCTTCAGGGTAGGGAGAGTCACAGTGTGTTTTTTTTTTTTTATTTTGGTGCGCTCTCTCTCTCTCTCTCTCTCTCTTCCACTTCTCGGCCTCTCTCTGTCTGCTTACAGACAATGCAATTAATTTCTTGTATGTGGGGAGTGTTAGCACTGGATGCTTTTGTAGGTATTTGCATAGGTCCATGTGATGGCCTCTGCATCAATTGAAGGCCAGCATTTGCTAATTGCATACAGCCAGTTGTGTACTGATTGCAGTTCTCACTGTGATTTCAGGTCAGTGCTATAAAAGGGTATGTGTGATAGGCGTTGCCCTTTCAGATTGTGTGGGCGGGGACCATGCTGGTATGCTGTGGACAGTGTTCTGTGACTGTAAAGGTTAGTATGTCTCTCATGCTTCAGGCTGTGTTGTATATTCACAGTTCTCCATTCCTCTTTCATGTTCCCTGTAGCAAGTGTGTATGCACATTGACTCCTACAAGTATATCTAGATATATTTATATATATATATATATATATATATATATATATATATATATATATATATATATATATATATATATATATATATATGTATATATATATAGATATATATATGTACATATGCATACATATATCTATGTACTTTAACTGACCTTATTATCTACAGGCTGCCAACTAGCATGGCTGTTTCTTTTCACACACTACTAGTATGGATATCCATTGTTTGTGACATTTATTTTAAATGGCATGCTTTGTGTACTACACATCCTATATTCTCTTTACATTCATCCCTACTTTTACATGTTATATTTATTTTAGCACAATGTGCTTGTATAAGAGTCATGGCTTAGTGGTAGGTTGTACAGACTAGTATTTCCAAGGTCCTGGGTTCGGGACTGCCAGTGGGAGTTTATTTTTCTTTTGAACCGAGTACAGGACCTGTCAATCACAGTGACTAAGGCACTTTTAAGCAGTTGTAACCGGGCTAGCGCTGGTTTGCGCGGAGCTCACACATGCGCACTGGCGGTTAGCTCCGCACACACCCGGTTACAACCGCTTAACAGTGCTTACTCTGGCGCACACCCGCGCTATTCTCTTTGAAAGAAACGAAAATGGGGAGACAGGAAAGTGGTGAAAAAGGGGTCACAAAGAGGGTAAGACAGTAGGGAAACAAGCTTGGGATGTGCAGGAGGGATGTAGGTAAGGCCCATAGCTGCCAATTTCTTCTGCAGCAACAGCTGTGCATATGTATGTAATTTGGTGTGACATTTGAAACCTTCCACCCCTGGGAGAGGTGTCAGGACAACAATAATACTTGTTGTACTTCCAATTGTAATTGATAGGTTCCATGTCCAGTGGACATGTGTGCGGAATGGGCAGCTATGTATGGGGCGTAATTTTTTTGTGGGTACAGAGTGCCCTTTTTTATTTTATTTTTTTTCAGGTAAGAGTGGTATGTCAGGTGAAGGAAGTCGGTTCAGCTGGGGAGGTAGGCTGGGTAGGTAAACAGACAAGACAAACAAGACGCATACAGGGGCGGTGTATGACACGTGTGGGGGGGTTACACAATTGACGGGGACGGAGGTTGGGATGTCCAGAGCCCATGAGCCCACAGATGGCAACAGTGGAACTGATATCCCCACTCATAGGCAGTTGCCACTGTTCCTTCACTGCCCAGGACGGGGCTATGCTGGGGGCTGTGTAGGCGGGGCAACGGGCATGCCCGTTAGTTGCGCCACCCGTGCCTCGAGCTGGCATAGGGGCTCAAGGACAGAGTCCCGAATCTCCCTACGCACCACAGTCCGGATGCTACGGAGGGTGAGAGGTGGATCTCCTCCGGCCACACTTGCAGACGGGGGGCGAGCCCCATCCCCTGCAGTGCTTCCACCCGCAGGTGGCACAGGGCCACCAGAGGAGGGTCCGGACTCGGCACTAGTGCCAGGTGCACTCGCCAGCTGAGGTGGGAGAGGTGGGTCCGCTGGAACCCGCCTTCCCTGTCGTTCTATGTTTTGCATTATGTCATGACAGTTTGGGTTAGTGACATATAATACCATTCACAGTTAGTTGTAACAGCATGCATTAGTATTCCCATTAACCAAACACCCAGATATTCACACCATTGAACAGCGTGCATGACACATGCATAATTTGAACAGAAATACACAGTCCAACAACATGCAGGGTTAATTGATGGCAACAGGCCATCAGGTGTGGGTGTATGAACAGGGCAGATGCATCAACAGACATGCAAATATATATGACCCAACAGGACAAACGTCCAGGGGTGTTAATTGTGATTGCACATACCATTTTCACGTGGAATGGTTTATAGGTGGTTATAGGGTGGGGTAAATAAGGTAATATTAACACCTTCGAATACCAATACATATGCTGTACATTTCTAATAGCTACAGTTATATACACACTACTGTTCTAACTACAGTGTCCTATATGTTAACTACTTCACCTTGCTGATAGGACTGTTACAGCAACATCAATATACATTTTAGTGTTCTTCATACACATTCATATCAAGCTTTGTTCAGATACATCATCCTGCTCCTTTTGCTTTATATACCTGTAGACAAGTGTGGATGTTTGGTATATCAGACAATCATCCTATCTGCGTATTTCAGACTGGGAGCAACATATCCAGATTTTGGGATACACATTCCACATGCAGCAACACTTTGAACAGATTTTGCTGTTTGGTTCTGAGTCTCACATGCATTTAATTCTGTCTTGACTGCAGCATACTTTATTCAGGGATTATTACTACTGTATTGCTGGATTCATGACACTTTCTCACACTCTCTCACTTGCTTTCATGTTACTATTCAGGATGGTACTTCTAGGCTTTATTGACATGTTTTAACAGTAGTTATTACAATACTTTCCAGCAGTCTCACTTCTGTCATGTTTCAGTATTTCCACAGGGATATATTTCACACATGTGATTTCATCATCTTCTGCAGCTATACTTTACATCCTTCTGCAGGTTGTGTACTATTTTCTTACAGGCAGGGCATTTTTATTTCTGAATATATGTTGGACAGTTTCATGTTTAGTTTACACTTACAGGCTGGGAACTCTTGTAATCAAGCAATACTTGCATACACTTTCACACTGTTACTTGCAGATTCTATTCCTTACTGGTAACACTGCACTCTTTTGCTGACTGTCATACTTTTATATTTCTTTACAGTTACTGGTAGTGAATTACTGACCTGCCTGGTGGCGCAACCGCACCAGCCTATCGCCATAGGCTCTGTGGTTCGCAGAACGGACACCTGCAGCTGTAATATAAATGAAGTAATATTGGAATACACATCTCCATAATTTCAGCTAGTTTAACTTTTTACATACATAATTAATTGTTACTTACTCAGTGGTGGGGCGTTGGGTGATTGCCGGGCCTCCTGGATCCAAAGGTTCAGTTGGTCCTGCTTGCGTCTCTTCAGGTCCGCATGGTGGTGACGGACCTGCTCACCTGTCCTTGGAATCCCTGTGGCACTGGTAAGTTCATGAGCCAACCGGTCCCACGCCTCGGCCCTGTACGCTCCCCAGAGGACCTGGCCCTGCATGAGTTGGGCCTCATGATTGTAGACTAGGAGCCAGGCCATGTACCTGGACTCCTCAACACCCCACCTCTGCGCTCGAAAGCGACTACCCTCTCCTACACCTGACATTCTGCCTGCAGGTCTGTTCTACAATCGTTTATGCTGTGTATTCCCGCCTATGGGGCTTACATAGTCCGTTTTTCCCACACATATCTGTGATTGGCCATTTTGGAATTGTATCAACTTCAGTAAACCTGCATTGTCATGCTCTAGTTTGTATTCATTCCTATATATTAGCTATTATTGCATTTCTATGTACTGCTGTCATGGCTTAGTGGTTCTGTACCTTGAGTATGGTGTATAGTATCCTGGGTTCGAACCTGCCCACTGCTTTTTATTTTTCATGACTGTCTAGACATGCTGAGGGGTGTGTCTGTGTAAGGGCAGTTTTGATACCGCTTGCTCAACGTTGCCCGTCGGTTAGCTTGTTTGTGCGGTGCGCAGCTCCGCGCAATCGGGGTACGCTGGTTTAAGCCTCATTTGGCTATCGGCACGCATATTCCGCTCAGCTCAGTTAGGGGCACATATATTTAGTGTGTTAAACCTATGCTCAGCTACGGGCACTCATTTTGCACCAGTTAAACCACTGCTCATCTACGGGCACATGCACTCACCCTGTTAAACTGTAGCTCAGCTATGGGCACATCTGGCATTTTTTAGTCTTTTGTTACCTCACATTTCTTCAATATAAATGGGCTATTTCATTACAATTTACATATATTGCGGTTTTATGTGTACATATTTGTCAGGGACTTGTTTCCTGCTTATTTTGCAAAAAAAAAAAAAGGGTGTCGTGGGGGCTCGAACCATGAATGCCTGCTCTGCAGCCAACATCTCTATCGCTACGCTATTGCTTCCTGGCTTATTTTGCATATTTAGTTCTTATATGCTTTCCCATTGACTGCTAACTGTAGCTGCGCTACGGGCACGCCCGCGCAAATGAGCGCACTCACGGTTAAACATCTTTACAATTTAAAAAAATATGACATGTTCATTTATATTTCTTTTATGTTTAATAGTCTGTAGGGGCATGTGTTGTGTTGTGTTTATTCACATTTCCGTGGACTCTGTTGTGGGTGTCTACTTTGGGCGCTTTTACACTTCTGGGGGCGTGTCCGCTTGCAGGGCTCAGCCTATGGACACGCCCCCACATGTCTTACATGGACCGTGTTAGACTTAGGTGTGATTCAGCATGCTCTCATGAATATGCAGAGCATGCTGACATCACTCCGTTTAACTGCAGCCTCCGTGTAAGAGTTATAACTCTTACACGGAGGCTTCGTGAATCCTGCCCATAGTATCGGAAAATGTAGTGAGTTCTCTAACTGCTTCATAGAATAAATCCAAACCCTCCTTGTAGGGGATGGAAGTGAATAAGTCCACTATAGCAACAGTGGAAAAAATAATGCTATCGTTGTACCAAGACTCATTCAATTTAGACAGAAAGTCCCAAGAGTCCTTTAGCAAATAGTCCACTAAACCAATCATGTCCTTAAGAATTCTATCTATAAATGTACAAAGGGTATATGTGGAACTATTTTGTGCTGAAATAATGACCCTAAATGGGGGATCATCTATGCACTTATGTACTTTTGGGATGCCAAAGGCTGTTGGGATAAGTGGATGTTCAGAAGACAGGAAGTTAAATAAATCTTCTGAAATGGCTCTTTGTAACAGCGAATCTCTAAGAATAGTTGGATTTTTCTGTGTGCTAACATGACTTCATTTCTATATGCAATCTGGTATTTCTCATTGTCAGCAAAAATCATTGCAAGATTATTATTATAATCAATACTGTTAAAACAACAACTCCCCCACCCTTATCGGGTTTCATAATTCTTAGCTCTTTGTTTGTTCTAAATTGTTTAAGTAAAGTGTGTTCTTCAATACTCAAATTAAAATGTTTTTCAAGCCTAAAGTTTTTAAATTTATTCTGAATATCTATTTCACAAGATTTTTCAAAAGCTAGAATAAGGGGGTGCAATGGTGGATTAAAACAACTTTTCTTTTTAAATTTAAATTTGTCTTCCTTTCTGTGGAGATCCTGTCCCTTGAACAAAATGTTAAAATTTAGTTTCCTAGTAAATAACTTCAACTCAGTAATAACATCCACTGTGTTCAGTCTGAAGGTAGGGACAAACTTAAATCCTTTCCTAAATAAAGAAAAATAATTTATATCCAAAACCGAATCAGTATAATTATAGATCTTCAACCCTTCTTAAGAAGCACATTTGCCATTATTAGTCAGCACAATATTGGACTGTATGTCGATACCATTTACCTGTATTGGGTTCTGTATCCCCCCTGTTGTTGCCTCTGTTGTTGTTTCTTTGTACATGAGTCGCTCCTAAAAAAGCCCTCTGCCTATTCTTATTTTCCAAGTGTTCTGATCTTCTCAATGCGGGAACATTGGCTTCATATTGGTCTACACCCTGGTCATAATCATTCATATTCTTATCAGTTTGTATGTCTTTACCTAATGACGGTAAATGTTGGCCAAGACAATCATTGTAACCCTCCTGTTCAAAACCATTTTCTGAACCAATAAACCATTTTGGTAGAAAATACACTTGTTTTTTTAAATAGTCATTTTCATCCCTTAAAAGTTTCTTACTTTTACACTGTAAATTCAAGTTTACATTATTGTCCACTTTTTCAAAAATTATTTCATATTGAACCTTATTAACATCAAACAATAAATCATTTGTAAGCATATTATTCATTTTATCTAAATCATCAAGCATTGTTTTAATACACTTGTTGTTTGTTTTTATAATAAATTCCATCAATTCTAAGCCAAAGCCGTCAAATAGAGCAAAAAGTTCATCTGTATCACAATTGTTTACATCCATGCCATTAGGAAATTGATATAGTTTAAGCCCTTTAGGGACATGCCTTTTCTTAAGGCTTTCTTGTAAGTACAAATTGTCACATTATATGGTACGTGCCTTCAACATAGTGTTCTCAAAGTCCCTCATGGTGTAATTAAAGGATTTATATTCTAATCCGCAAACTTGCTGTGTGTCTCTTAAAGGAAAAAAATGTCCCTCATAATTCGTTCTTTAAAGAAAATGGTTGCCGAATGGACATCTGCTGGATTGGAAATGTTTTCTTCACTGTTATGCGATCGTATACTGCCCTCTTGTGGATTTTCAATAACAACAGCTTGATTTCCATGCCTAGCATGGCTGCCTGTTGAATTAGGCATGTTTGAAGTGTTTATTTGCAATCTTATACTGCCCTTTTGTGGATTATCGGAAAAGTCACCTTGGTTAAGCCCATGGTACTATGGCAGAATCCTTTAACCCTGAGACATTCTCATTAGGTAAGAAGAAGGCCAAGAAGTCTCAGATGGATACCTTAGCTGTTCAGACTCCGCTGGACATCCCTTTAAAAGCAGGTAATAGCTCTGCAGGTCATATGGTATCTACGTTGGAGGCCAGCATGGATCCATCCTTCTGAACACCCTCTGAGGCTTTGCAGGTTTCTGCTCTGAAAAGGGAGAACTGCTGTTGATTATCTCAGAGCATCTTAGTGGGATTTTACAGATACTGGTGAAGGAGAAGGTTCTGGGTTCTCTTATCAAATCTCTCCAAGGCTCAGAATCTCCGGTATTTGTTACACCAATGTCCCTTCCAACAAAAGACACAACTGAAGCATGTTTCGGTCTGTCATAAGGATCCTCAAAGGGAATGGTAGGAGTTTACTCAGGGCTTGTATTTTGCCTTGATGGCCATAAAGTCTCCTCGTGAGTTTTGCTACCTGCTCCTCCTTGGACATCTACCACATCTAAATGGCTTAGGGAACCAGATTCCTCAGATGAGGCTTTAGTGCCTGATGAGGGATATTTGTCCTATTCTTCACAGATGCCTTCTCCTTTGGTTTATTGTTCTAATGAAGAGGAGTATGTTAGCCCTGAGTTTCTTTTGAGGAATTGTCCTTTGGGGACACAGTTGCTAGGATTATGGAATTCTTTGTGTGTGATTCTTCTCAAGTGTCTGATATTCAGAGAAGATATTATGAGTTGCTTCAGGTGGATACTCCAAAACCACTGGCAGTTCCTCCTGTGTTGGTTGCCTTGTTAGATACTTTCATTGCTGCTTCCAAGTCTCCTGATTCTCAGCCTCCTGCTCCTAAGAAATCAGATAGGTTCTATAAGGATTCTGAGGATTGTCAGATTTTATTTAAATGTCCTTCTGCTAATCCTACTGTAGTATCAGTCTCTTCTGACAAACCTTCTAAGCTTTTGACCTCTTCCAAACGTTTGCTTCCTGATAAAGAAAATAGGGCAATGGACCAGATTGGTAAGAAAGTTTATACTGTTTCTACTTTCACCTTTCAGACTGTTAATTACCAGACCCACATGACCAGGCACACTCTGCTCTTGATTGCTCAGGCTTGTCAGGTTATTTCTGACATCCCTGATTCTGAAGGCAAATTTTCTGCCTCATCTTTTGTAGGTTCTGCTTCTCAGGTGACTCACCACTCTGTTAAGTGTATCTATGATGCTGCAGATGCCTCTTCTAGGGGCTGCAGCTTTTGGTCTGTCATGGGGCATTATTCTTGGCATCATTTTCAGTCTCTGCCTGAGGACATTAAGGTCAAATTGTTGGATACTTCTTTGGATAAGAAACATATTTTTGGGACTACTGCTGCAGATATCTTTAAGTCTCTTCAAGAGAAAGGCAAAACATTGCATAACCTTAAACATATTTTTCTCTCTCCCGTCCCTAAATTCCAGAGGAATTATCCTTCTAGATCTACTTTTTGTTCGTAGGCAAACCTGTCAGGCCTCCAAGGGCAGGAAGAGTAGGAGGCCTTCTGCTAAGGCTTCTCAGATTTCTATGGCCTAGAAGCCTCCTTTATCTGATAAATATTCTTGTCTTTGAAAATTCCCCCACACACACATTTCTTAGACCAAGTTCCTTTGTCCCTTCAGCTTTCCCATTGTCTTCCAATTTGGCATCTCATCACTTCAGACTCTTGGGTTCTTTATATCATTGGTCAGGGTTACATCACAGTATGGAAGTGTCTCCTTCCTTTTTCAGGGATTTCTCAACCTCTTCTAGAGCAACTTCCTCATTTCCCACAAGCTCTAGTATCCCTTGTGAACCAAAGAATTATTAAAACTGCCCCCTTCTCAAGTGGGAAACTTTATTCCAGGGTGTTCCTAGTTTCTCAAAAGGAGAGCACATGGAGACCTATTGTGGATCTATCCAGGCTCTGCACCTTTCTCAAGGACTTTCTTTTCACATTCTTACTCTTTAAACCCCATTTCCTCTTTTATTACCCCAGGCTTTTCTGGTGTCTTTGGATCTGAAAGATGCTTACACTCATATTGCTATTCACCCTCTTTTCAGGAAGTTTTTACATTTCTCTGTGTCTTCCTTTAATTTTTTTGTTTTCTGCTTTGCCCTTTGGTCCCTCTACTGCCCCAAGGGTATTTAGAAAAATCCTAGCTGCTGTGATTGCTTTCTGCAGGCTCCAAGGCATTCAGATTTTTCCTTATCTAGATGACTTGTTTCTTTGGATGCTTTCTCCTAGTTGCCTTTTATAGGATCTGAACTTCCAAAAGTCTGTACTGATTCCCTCTCAGGATCATGTGTACCTGAGATGCAGGATTCAGACAGTGCCAATGTTGCCCTTTCTTCCACCTCCAAAGGTTTTTTCATTGATAGTCTTCATTCTGTATCACCTTCCTGTGACTGTCATGCTAGCCAGGAAGTTTCTTTGGGCCATGAGATTCATGACCTCTTCTATTCCAATGCTTCCACTTGCCAGACTGCACATATGGAAGCCTCAGTAGTACCTCAAGTCAGTTTGGCTGCAGCACTGTCACCCTCTGGATTTTAGTGTTCTTCTCCTTCCCTGTCTAAAGAAAGAATTCAAGTGGTGGCTTCAACAGTTTACTCTCAAACCAGGCCAGGCCTTTCAGCCTCCAGTCACTTCTCAATAACTGTTCACCGATGCGTCAGATATGGGCTGGGGGGCTTCTTTTGGTCACCTGAAAGTTCAAGGTACCTGGCCTCCCCATCAGCAGTCAGGCCATATCAATATTAAAGAGATGAGAGCTCTGCTTTTAGCTCTTCAAGCTTTTCACCCCATGTTCTCTCCAGGTCCCTTGAAGTTATACACAGTTATAAAGTGGTATGGTATGTCAACAAGCAAGAATGCACAAAATCTTACCACCTCTGAATTATGGCTCTTTATGCTTGGGAGGTACCTCTTTATTATCAGTTAACTCTTTAGGCAGTATACATTCCTTCAGAGGACAGTGTAGTGGCAGACTCTCTGAGAAGGTCCAAAGGATAGGCTCACAAATGGATGCTTCACAGAGATGTGTTTCTGGACATTGCCCATTGGCTGGGTATTCTTCAGATAGATATTTTTGCCTCCCATCTGAACAGTGTAAAAGATGGATGTTCTTTCTTTTCCTTGGAAGGGGAATGTTTCTTTTTGCTTTCCCTCCTCTTCCTTTACTTCCAAAAGTCCTGCAGAAGATTCAGCTGGACTACCAAAAAATCTTGCTAGCGACTCCTTTTAGGACAAGACAGCACTGCAGCTCCCCATTTAATACATCTGGCCAGGGGTAATTGCCACAAGTTACCTCACTGGTTGGATCTCCTCATACAGGAGAAGTGGTCTCTCATCCATCCTCATTTGTTAACTCTTCAACTGACACTGTGGGTGATAGGGTTCCTATCCTTTTCAGGCACCTAATTTCTGAGCATGTGCTCAGGGTTTTACAGGAGGCAAGCAAACCCTAAACCAGGAAATCTTATACGGCCAAATGGGGAAGATTTTCTCCGGTGCCATGCTTGTAACCAGGTCAGTGGAGTTCTCTCTAGTCTTCTCTTACTTGTCTGATTTGCTCCGGTCTGGCATGGCCTATTCTTCTGTGAAAACCCATTTGTCAGCTATTTTTATTTGTCTGACTAGAATCCTTCTTTGACTTCTCATTTTAAGGTCAAACAATTTCTTAAAGATATCCTGCATATTAGGGCTCAAAGGAAACTTATTCCTCCTCCTTGAGACCTTAATTTTGTTTTGAAAAAATCGACGCAGGTACCTTTTAAGCCAGCAAATTCTTTTTTGCAACTTTGAACCCAGAAGACTGTTTTGTTGCTGGCTCTTATGGCCATTCCTCCTTTTTTTTGTTTTTGTCACAGGAACATGGTGTCCCTCCATTCTATTCCTTCTTTTATGCCCAAGGTAGTAAAAGTCAGTACAACTCCCTTCCTTTTTCCCTTCTCCTCAGTCTGCTAGTGAGACAATCCTACATATCTTGGATTTGCACAGACAGCTCAGGTATTATTTAGATAAAACTAAGGCCATCCTTAAGTCTGATCAGCTTTTTGTTTCTTTTCATCCCAGGGCATTGTGTTTGGGTGTTTCCAAACAAAACCTTCTTCTCCTGGATATCAATAGCCATTTCCTTTTGTTGTTCTTTTCATGGCAAATATGTGTCTACTTTTGTTAATACTAATTCCACTATGGCTGTTGCCTCTTCTGGTGCCTTCTTAAAGGATCTGGACACAAATTCCATCCTTGAAGCTACTACTTGGCCTTCAGTGCATATCTTTACTAAGCATTATACTTTAGATATGGTTTCTAGGGCCAGAGCAGTTTTTGCTGAAACCATTGTATATGCATTTGTAAAAGGCTCTTCTCAACCTTCTATTTCCCATTCTGTTTCTTGAGATTTTTTTACTCTCTGTTCTGTTTTGGATACTGAAACAGTGATATAGAAGGACATAGTTCAGTTATGTAAAATCTTAGCTTAATGGTAGATGTCCTTCTCTTCAGTGTTGCAGTATTCACTCCCTCTCTCCAACCCCCTCGTGTTTGTTTTGGTTATTATTTCAGATTCTCTTCTTGCTGAGTGTTTCCTCTTTTTCTTTAGTATTTTTTGCTTCTATATGTACATGGACTCCTTTGTCCTGTAGAGAATGTTCTCCCATTCAGCTCTGGCTAGTTCCATCTGTATGTCCCTTTTTTATGCTCTACATTCTGTGCATGGAGCATAAATGTGGAATACAGTGCATACAAGATCATTAGGCTTTTGTATACTGGCCGAGGGTTGGGCTGCCATGGGCAAGAGATCCTTTCTGTTTTGGATACTGCAAAAGTAAAGAGAAGGACATCTGCTGGGAAAGAGATTTACTTTCATTTGGTTAGAAATCTTACCACAAGGAATTAATTTCAACACAACCAATCCAAAACTTAGGAATATTGGTTAATTCACTTATACCTATATCACCTTTTTTGTTTACTTCCAACAGCCATAGCTCCTTATGACATCCAGATCGTTTTTGGACCTGGCTTCTTTAACTAAACAACTTAACAGTTAATAATAGGCTGTATTAGAAAGGGCATGGAGATATTAACAAAATGGCACTAAGGTTGTTAATCTAGGATGTCCTGCAGTGAAGAAATTACTCACTATTTGCCACTTATTCATATTTTCAAATGTGTGATCATACTTTTATGACTAAGATGGATGTGTTGAGGGGTATGGTGTTAAATACCATGCTGAGAGACAGGAAAATTCATTATCAATGTCCATTTATATCACACTGTACTTGAGATATTGCTAGTTCTTTGTTAGAAATTATGAAAATAAGCAATATTTACATATGTACTTAATATTTAAAAAAAAACGAGTGGCATCGGATAAAACCTTAGATGTTGAAGAACACTGTGATTTTTTGCACTTTAAGTTGCACATCTTGAGAGATATTCAGTTATTTATATTGATAATTATGCAGTTAAGCATATGTTTTATTTTGTCTGTAATTATCTGATTAAACATGCTCTCAGAGAAGAATTTATTGCTGTCATGTGAAAGCATAAGTCTGGTTAAACAGTGTTCTAAGAATATATGCCTACTTTGTACATTTTCCAAGATATGACAATTTGTGAAAGTTTAGCAAACAATATAATTCTTGACATCTGTGATTTAATAATATAGTATAGTACTGATGGAAAGATTAGGACTGCCCTGACTATTATCACAGCAAAGAACACTTCCTACTAAAAAGATCACTATTTGCATAGTGTTAGTAGCTTTTATTGTGCACAAAATATTCACATTTGTTAATGTTATGCTTTTGAAGTTGATTGTTCAGAAAATGCTCTGGAATGCAAAGATCTGTGCAGACTGTTAGAGGTGTTAACTTCTACACCACATAGGTTCATATGTGTTTACTAGGCTAACAACCACAAGGGCCTTTTTAAGCCTACCCATGCATCCCAAATCTTTGATAAGTTCTGATACCCTTGATAAATGTAAACATGGGCCTGGGAGATTAGCCATTTACAGGTTACCTGTGTCCATTAGAGACATAGGTGCCAAACCAAGGATGAATTTCCGGTTTCCCATCCATTTGTCCAAGTTGCACTTGAATTGGGTTCGGGAGGAACTCTGCTTCACATGAATGGGGAGTCTGTTCCATAGACGGGATAGTCTCTGGGATGCATACCTTTCTCTCCAACAGATCCTATTTATATCACAGGCAAGGTTTAAGTCTTTAGAATGGCTAATTCTGGTGCTGTTTGTTTTGTGGATATGCAGGAGGCCCATCAGGGTGTGGTCTGACAATGTCCTGTATGCCAAGCATAAATCTTCCCTCAAAAGCCTGTAGGAGATCGAATACAGGGATAGTGCCTTGAGGCAGTTTGCATAAGACATTTTATTTATGCCCTGTATTCTTTTAGTGAGGGACCTCTGTGGACATTCCATTTGTTGAATATGCCTGGTTAGGTACATAATAAAGGGGGCACTGTACTCAATGATACGTCTAATGAATGCCGACTACAGTGGAGCAATGACTTTCTTGGAGTTGGGTGTTAATGCATTAAATGCCATGCAGATTTTAAAGAGATAGATTACTTCTTGTTGAATTAATAAATAAATAAAATAATAAATTAGTAAATGGTTTTCTTTAAGGGAGACCAATGAAAGTGTAGAAATTAAAATGAGTTGTTGCCAGTGTCAGCTCCACAAGACCCATATTTAAGAAATGTGTTTTTTTCTTCAATAGATATTACATACATAAAATATTTTATTTAAAGTCAACAATTTAAGGATATCATTTTTGTCTAGACCACATTTGTGAACTGTCAACATTATGAATTGAAACAAGGAATCCTCATTAAAAGTATAGTTTTTGTTTAAAAGAAGTACTGAAGTTATAAAAAAAACTTTGAACACTGCTGGATAGTTTTAATACATGTGAGGGAAGCAAGAATTTTAATGCTAGCCCCTGGATTAAAGCTAATACTGTTTTATATTTCCAGGTACATTATTTATATTGAGACAGATGCTACATTTTTTGCACTGAGAAGCATAAGGATTTTTTTTTATGTAAGGAAGCTTTCACTTTGAAGATGGTATAATGTGCCCATGTCTTAAAAAGTTGTAAAATAGGTCATGTGAGGATTAAATAAACAAAATGTCAATTGCATTTTTTTACTGTGGAGTTTGAACCCCATGCCTGCTAGTGATCAAACTTTCCCCAATCAACTAGAAAAAGTTAATTCCCTGTAATGGGCACCCCATTACAGAGTTGACAGCCATTTGCCAAGTCTATCACACAGCCAGCCATGTTGCTTGTTTTTAACCTGTCCAAGCCCTTAGTAATGATGGTGTAGGCTATAGATGATAGCTCTTCCTCTTCTTTGGAGACATGTGACCTGCACTGCTACAGTCTGGTATGCCTTGTACTTGGAATACATATTTCTATGAACTTACAATGACTGCTATGGTTTACATGGCTTAATGGATGAACACCCACTGCAGGAGCCATACCTTGGGTCACTGTCCCTCCTAAAAAAAGGTTTGAGGCATTAGACAGCCCTGATCTGCCCCGCTCTTCTCAGGATAAGTACACACATTCTCTTCTCACCAGCTCCAGCAGATGCCTGAACCAATGATCAAACAATGGACAACTAGTGTCACAGTTATGGTTTATCCTTTTATGATAATGGAGATGGCTAGAAAACATGTAAATTTTGTCGGGAAAATGAGCTTGGATTCAGAGAATTTTCTTGGCACTCATTTTAAAAATCCAACATTTAATTAAGAATGTGCTGACTGAAACTATAAATGTAAATATTGCTGTTAAAAGTGAAAAAGAAAATCAAAGCACTAGGAATGACAGTTTCAGTGAAATGACAAACACATAAATAATTTTTAGCTCATATTAATATTGAAGGAGCACATAGACATGTCTGAAAAAATATATTAAAAACTGATTAATGAGGCCTGAAAAAAGAAGTGCAGAAAATACATCAGCATAAGTGCAGAGTACTGGAAAACATACAGTTGTGTATGTTGCACTTACCCATAACAGAATATATTTGAATTATTCACTGCTGTAGTATTCTATTTGGTTGTATCCTGTCGAGGACACAGCACCAGGCCAGCTTCCTGAAGTTCTGTCCACCTCCCACAGTCGATCTAGTTGCCTATTAGCTAATCCCATTTGGGGGAATTATAAAATCAGCCGGAATTACTAAAAATCTTCAGGACCTTCTTGACCCTAAGTGAAAAAAGGGAAATTCATCCCAAATCAAATAACAACAAAAGTAACAATAACACCAATAGGAAGAACAACAACAGAAAAAGTCATAACCCATTCAAACTATGTACACCAAAGAGGTGGTGGCTAGGTAAGGCTGCTGCAGCAGTGAAGAATTTGAACATCTACTGTTATGGGTATGTGAAACTCACACAATGGCACTATATTCATCTTTCTCACTGCTGACGTCGCCTATAAGTAGACTACAATATCTTATCCAACCTGGGGGGGAGAAGGCTAAGGGTCCAGGAGGCCCCCCTGGAGGATGTTTCTTGGAAAGCCTGGCCTGGACCAGGAAAAAGAATCCAGTTTGTACTATGTTGTCAATGTATAGATAGAGAACCAAGTTGCTGTGTCTAGAATGCTTCTAGAGTCCATACTTTCCAGTATGCCACTGAAGTATATAAGATCAAGGTGGAAAGAGCCTTAATCCTGCCTGGAATTGTTTTGTCATAGTTTGAGTAAAAAAACACACTAGCGGAGGACAACTGCCTATAAATAGTCTATTTTGACAGAGACTGACCTGTCTTTCTCCTTTCCTGAAGGGCTTGGATTTGTAAATTGACCTTTCTCCTTTCCTGAAGGACTTGGTCTTGCCAGTATAGTGCCTGAGTTGTTTGTGCACATGCAGGTTATGAGGAAGATTCAGACTGATGGCTTGATTCAAAATGAACTCTTGAGACAACCTTAGAAATGAATGATGGGTTAGTCCACAGACTGATCCTGTCTCTATGTAAAACCAAACAAAGTAAAATGGCCAGGTTACGTCCAGTTTATTTTAAAACAGATAAAAACGATAGATAGCAACAAAGTTACAAACCACAAAGCTTTCAGATTACTCCTTCCTCAGTGTGATACAAGTCTGCTAAACACATCCTTATTTAATTAAAGTACAAAATTTGCAGCAGTAGCATTGTTGCCTTGCAATAAGACGTTGTCCGGTTCGATTCTCAGCTAGAGCGTCTTCTGTGTGGCGACATGCGTGAATGAGCGTACCTTCGTTGAAGGTTGTGCATCAGGGCTGGTAACTCGGCACATGAAAATCTACTGCCAATCATTAGTGGACCGGAGTTCCGCTGTGGCGACCCCTAACCGGGAAATGCCAAAAGACACAACAACAACAACAACAACAACAAAATGCATAATAAATGAAGCAGCCAACCAGATAACTAGAATATAATTCAATTAAGAACACAATTTACTTAAAGGGCTAAAGCAAAAAGTGCATATTCTAACCTCATGTCTCTATATATACAGTATTTCTCCAAGCACAACTGTTTGCACTTTAAGATAGGTTTAATAGATATTGTAGAATTTATGATAGGATATTTATCAGCTTGCAATTTAACTATCCAACTATATTCCTTCTGTCCTAAGTCATTGTTTTTATCACCTCCCCTTATATTAGTAAAACATATATCTATCACTCTGAATACAAAATTATGTGTATTATTTGACTCCATGACATGTTTTGCTATTGCATTTGTTAAAATACATCTTCTAGTATCAGATTTATACTATATGATGTGTTTACGTAGTTTTCTGATTGATTTACCAACATAGAAACTAGGGCATTGTTCACAAGTAGCCAAATAAACTATGTTACTAGTATGGCAGGTAGCTTTCTGACCACAGTGGCAATGTGGTGATCAAAAGATAGGTTGCTGTCAACCTGTGTTCCCAGATCTTTTATAACACCTTCTGTGTCAGTGGACTACCATCAATGTGGTAATTCATGGGTTTTTCCCAAAGAGGATGACGACACATTTTTTGGCATTGAGCTTAAGGTCATGGTTCTGACACCAGTCGTTGGTCTCAGTGAGGCCATTCTATAGGATGTCAACATCACTTGGGAAGTTAATAATAGCTCCCAACTTGCAATTGTCTGCGAACTTTATCAGCAGAGTCCCTTCGTGGTGACCTAGACTTCAGAGAAGTAGATACCAAACAGGAGAGGACCCAGGACCGAACCCTGTGGGGCTCCAATCGTGATTAGTCAGCAGTCTGACTTTGAGTCAGCTACTTTCACACTGTGGGTTCTATCTGTAAGCCAGTTTGCAACCCACCTAGTGATACAGGGGTTGATGCCAAGCTTAATGAGTTTTTCTATGATTCCTGAGTGGAGAATGGTATCAAAACCCTTGGCCAGATCAAGGTAGGCTGTATGAACCATCTTACCTTCATTTACAGCTCTGGTGACTGACTCAAAGAAGTCGACCAAGTTGAGCAGACATGATATAGCCTTCACAACCAAACTGTGTGGGAACCAGAGTTTGGAGATTCCCCTATATCCTTGTTTATTAGGTCCATGATGATGTGTTTGATAGCTTTGCATTTCAGACTCATCAGGCTAATGAGGCGATAGTTCCCAGGGTCTGTAGTCACTCCTCCTTTGTGGAGAGGAATGACTATAGCAGTGCGCCATTCAGTGGGGACAAAGCCTGAGGTGAGGCTGTGACTGAACAGGACACACAGGTGAGGTGCCAGTTCACTCTTTAGTTCATGTAGAACACAACCAAGGATATTGTCAGGTCCCATAGAAGCTGTATTCTTGGCCTTGGACAGTGCTGTTTTAACATGTGCAGCAGTAATACTGGGTGCCTGGTAATCTACTGGTATTGTGATTAGTCCTTTGTGGGGGGGGGGGGGTAAAGTTGGCACTGAATCTGTCGGCCAGTATACTGGCAATATATGTTGTCTCGGTATAGGAGGTACCATTGTGCAGTAGCTCAGAGAACATCTGGGTATTGCCATGGAGATTCTTTACATAACTATAGAAGGCCTTGTGGTTGTCTTTACTACCTGCTGCAATTCTGTTTGCATAGCTTTAGAGGATTTGATGAGGGATCTCAACTTTTTGTTGAGGCTGATAAGGGAGTTTTTCCCGTCTTGGGACTTCACCTTATTCTGCATCAGTCTCCTACTTCTGTTGTAGAGTTTGTTTATGGCAGGGGACCACCAGATTGGCTTCCATTTTTTGGAGGAGAGCATCTTGGTTCTATTTGGTATGGCAAAATCCATTTATTTGTGTATGTGTTCATACAGTGCATTGGTGTATGATTCTGCGGTCACGCAACTATTCTCCATTTGCATGGGTGCCGTGAAGTTAGCCACCTCTGTTTTTAGAGGCCCAAAGTTAGATTTGGAGAAGTTTTTCATGGTGGTTATCTTTGGGGGGTGTGGATGTCCAAGGTGATTAGTTTGTGGTCGGATCTAACCAGGTAAAAACTGTCTATTGGTGTAGAGCAATGGTCGCCCATGTTAGTTATGACCAGGTAAAGAATGTTGCTACCTCTAGTGGGGGTAAGAATGAGCTGGTCCAGGGCATTGGAATTAATTAACTCCAGGAAACGTTGGGCAAGTGAATTGGTACATGAGTAGTTTACCCAGTTAATGGAGGGGTAGTTGAAGTCACCTAGTAAGAGAGTGTTAGGTTGGACCCTAATATTCTCCAGGGTGGATAGGAACATGGAGTGTGAGTATTGGGACATGTTTGGGGACCGATAGCAGGCTATGACCTGAATCGCTGTCTTAAACAATGTTAGCTGCACCTGAAGTATCTTTGATGCATTATGTTGGGCTACCAGTCTGGAGGTGTGCACATCCTTTATGAATATGGAAACACCACTGCCTTTGGAGCTTCAGTCCATGTTCTGGGGCCAAAAGGTGTGGAATGAGTTATAGCCTGGTAGTGCAGAGGTGCTTTCTGCTGCCTTGAACCAGGTCTCTGTTACAGCACAAATGTCAATGTTCTCCATTTTAAGGAGTGCTTCGAGCGAGTGCATTTTGAGATTTAGACTTCTAGCATTAAGCAGCATGACCCTCAGATTGGATTTGTTTGTAGCTGTTATGGTGGTAATTTGGTCTTTGGAACACTGCCTAAAAAGGCACTATAGGGGAGACATGTGCCTTGGCCAGTATCCGGATGCCCAGGGGTGACAGATGCAGGCCATCTCTGGCAAAGCATTGAGGTCTGTCAATCAGACAGATACTGGATTCCCTTAGAATGACACCAGAAACTTAGCCAATTGTTGAAATCAATCATTTTCTGCTTGTACTGTGGTATAATTCTGGGTGATGGTTGGATGCTGCTCATGGCAAGGGCTATACCCACCTGTGCTACACAATCCAAGACCTCCTCCATGTCTCTTTTCATGTAGTCCAGGGAGGTACATCTCAGGTCATTCACACCCACATGTACAGGGACAGAGTCATATTTGTACCTGTTGTTGAGGTACCTGAGTGCATGCATTATGTGGTGGATCCCGGCACCTGACAGGCAGCTGACTGTTACTTTCTCCTTATTCAACCTAGTGAGTGGGACATCAGTGTGCCTCACTATCGAGTCACCTATGACTAGTGTGTTGGCATGCTATTTTACCTTAGCGGCTATGGTTGAGTGGCTCACTGTTTAAAAGAATTATGTATCTCATGATTAGTGTTGTGTTCCGGTGGTCAAGTGCGTTTCTGCCTTGGAGGTCTCTGCTGCTTGGGTAGATTTTTTTATTGAGAGCCTCCATGAAGGTGGGTGTGCAGTTTGTGTTTTTATGTGAAGGCAGTGCTGGTGTGTGTTTTGGAGGGCTATGTGTTCCATGTGGTGTGGTGCAATTGTTGACCTTCTCCTCTTGACCAGCTATTCCGTTCTTGGCTGGAGAGTGCATGGCTTCCAATTTGGATATATAAGTGCATCTCTCACAAGTCTGAGTGTTGTAGGGTAAGAGGAGAGGGTTGTCGGCGTACTTGAGGCAGTTGCTACATTGCCTCAGGACGCCCAAGTTCAGAAGGTTAATAGGAGAAAGCACAGGGAACTGATGTGGATGAGTGGGCATTGATAATAAGTGCTGGATCTGTTTCCTTGTAGAACATTTAGTGCTGGTAGCACTTTTGTGTGCTATAATAATTGCTACAAGGTGTCTGGTAACGTGTTAGACTAATAAGCTGGTATGAGTGCAGGAAAGGAGAGAACTAGTAGATCTAAGGGAAAAAATGAAGAGCAGACTCTGGCACTGCTCAGAAGCTTACAAACAGTCCTGGAGACAGCAAGTCTGTACCTGGACTAGACAAGTTACAGGAAAGGCAGGAAACAAGTGCAAACGTGAGCTTTTAAACTGGAAAGTTGAGAGAAATGGAAAAACTGTCCAAACAGCCAATGAAGTACAATTTCTGGGCCAGGAACCACTCCTCTTGTGGAAGATAGGCTACCTAGTGCTTACCACTACCACTGATATGCTAGAAGGCTTTCCTCAACACAGAAAGGCTTGGGGGGCAGGCTCAGAAGCTTACAAACAGTCTTGGACACAGCAAATCTGTATCTGGACTAGACTAGTTACGGGAAAGGGGGGAAACAAGCGCATATATATATATATATATATATATATATATATATATATATATATATATATATGTCTGGGTTCACTATAGAATCCTGAAATACTGAAATCCAGAATTACAGTATTTTGAAATTCCATAGCAAAAACCTTTAAATACCGAAACCACATAACCGAGCAATTTAAAATCTTGAACCTACAGTGCAAATACACCACATGCATACACATACACACAATCTCCCCCAACAATCAAACAAACAATCCTACACTACAGACGAGCGGCGGGGCACGTCCCCCTGTACCCCCCACCCCACCCCCTACTTATATATACTAACTCCGAGATCGCACAATCACACACACAAAGGTAACTCACACACACATTTCACAGCCCCTTGCACACACACATCACAGCCAAAACACACACTAACATACATTAAAGCCCCTAACCAACACACTCATACGTACTTACCTACACTTACACCTATGCATTCACACATCACAATACCTGAAGTTCCGAACTTCATTATTTTGAATTTCGCGCTTCTGGTGTTTTGAAATTTCATGGTTTCGGTATTATAATTTCGAAATATTGAAAGTCGGGATTTCAGTATTTCGAAATTATAAAGGGAACTTGGATATTTATTGGCGTGATCCCTGGAGCTGCTATTTCTTTGTGATATATATATATATATATATATATATATATATATATATATATATAGATATAGATATACATACATATCATAACTGTGTCTCTGGGTAATTAAAATAAGAACCAGTTTATTCACAAAAGACATTAGTGCTTTTTTTTCTAAGAATATTAAATATACTTCATCAGATTGGTGAAGTCTGTTAAATGTACACAGATGAAAGTGCTAATCTTTGTTTTGAATAAAATGTCTCTTGTTTTTATTAACCAAAAGGTCTGTTTTTTCTATTTTCCTCTTTTGTTATTTTATTGCTTTGACATATTGTGCTCTGTTATGTTTTTAAAATACTGTCCTGGGGATTCTTAATGAACCCAATCATGGGCACTAAGAGCTATGTCCAAAAGGAGCCAAGAGACTGTTTCCATAATCATGAGAAATGTGATTCAGAGACATTCCCAGGATTCAATAATCTCCATATAGGTTTTGTGTGAAGCCTATACGGACTTTTCTTGTTTGTGCAATCAGCAGCAGTAGTAATCGCATATGCATGCTGCACTTCATGCTTACATGAATACAAGTGATGTTTTGTGGCCTGCAGCAGTATTGGTGGCCAGAAAACTATGGACAGCAACATGAGTCCACGAAGAGCATGCATTCAAGTTTGCCTATGTGCAAACCTGCTCTGCGGGATTGCACGGACAGTCACAATGACTGCCAGATGTGAAAATACTGCAGTAACTGCAGTATTAACACATTATAAAAAAGTAAACTCAGTCCAATGTACACTACAAGTATCTGCAGACTGTAATAATAGATGGTGGGGTGAACGGCAATGGCAAATACAATGAAACATAAATACACTAGGCAGGGAAAGTGTGCTGATTAAAATGGGCACAGACATGAATGATAGTTAAGAGGAAGAGGACATGTAAAATATGGCAATGTACCCAAGATACAATATGTCAATGTATCTACACTTCCAAGACACATCAGTAGCACAGCATTAAACACATATAGAGATAGCACAGTATGCACTGCTGTTTAGACCTCCTGTGTGAGTATATCCATATCCTCACACATGAGAGTATATACGTGTCTGTCACACAAGATTACATGTCAGTGGAGATGAATAACTGTGATATAAACATCACTGACATGCTCACTGGAGAGGACATTTAGCAAGGGTGGTATATACAACAGGGAATATGTTCATGTTGTTAAGATCTGAAGAATGACTTGCTGAATATCACTGAAACGTTAACATACCTCACAACCAGTCATGGAGACATAGCAACAGACTCATGGATAAATGCTAACAGAATCAGGCAAAATCAGAAACAATTTTAAAATATTAAAAATATTAATCTCTGACATTGCCAGAATATGTGAGTTTAAGTTATTATATGTGTTCTGCAGGAACAGTCATGTACAACTATACTGATTGCTAGTGTTCTATAAGGGGAAGTCACCACCCATTTTCTAAAAATAAACTGCCACCCCTTTTCCAAAAATGAACTGTCTTTGAACGGGGTTAAGTGGGACAGTGTTAAACCTGTAGTTGAATTCAGTGGCAAACCTACCCATTTAAAAGGTTTGCATAATACATAAGCCACAAGCCACTTATGCAAGAATCAAACCCATGCCATCAATATTGTCAATGATATTTGTATTTACTGGGTTCAACACAGAAAGACGTATCACACATGCATCTTGTACAGCACCTTGAAGGGAAGTCTGCACTATCAATTCCTCATAAGTATGCATACCTAAGCTAACTGTGCCATATGTTAAGCATTTGACTAAAGCATATATGGTTGACTTAGGTATTGGCCATAAGGATAACAACACTTACAAACAACACACTATTATGAGTGGATTCCCTAAACACAGCTGTATATTGCATGCATCTGTCACATGTAATAGCAATGGATATTGTCTAAAGCATCTGCAGTTGTTCTAAGGAATGGTACAGCAATATGTGACACTGATGGCAGTGCATCAACTATGCCCATGTGCACAGAAACTACAGCAAAGCAAAATCGAGTGTCAATGAGTGAGGAAGCTGTGATATTTTGTTCTCATACAAAACAATGCATGGAGCACACTCTATAAGTACATGTCTAACCTCAAGATATGTGCCACATGATCATTGCCCTCCTGACATTGGCAGTGGAAATTTTAAACTGGCATAAAATCCTGACATGTACGTATATGTGTTCATGCAAACTATCTAACGATAATACTGTTGTGATGTACTGTTACATCCATGAAGTTGTACAGTCACAGTATAGCTGTACCAAGGATACAATTGGACTTCATAGAAGAGTATTAGGTTAAAGTTCCAAGATAACATAAAAGCCTAGCCATATTTAACATGGATTTCACAATTTTAAACAGCTATGTGAACAAAGCTCACACAGTTATGAGCCTCTGCTATGCTATCTAAGACCAACTGCCTCTATCCTGCAACACCAGGAGAACAATTGCCATTAACCATCCATTGATGTAGGCTGCACTTGAATAGGGTCAGGAAAGGCCTTTGCTTTATGTGAATAGGAAGGTGTTCCAGAGAAGGGGCAGTGTCTGAGAGATGTTTCAATCTCTTCTACATGATTTATTATGTCAGAGGCTTGGTTAACATCCTTGGAATGAGTGACCCTCGTGCATTTTGCTTTACAAATGTGTAAGAGTTTCATCAGGGCCAGACTGTAGAAGGCCCTGTAGGCCAGACACAAATTGATCCTTAGTAGTCTGTTGGGACAAAATACATTGATATGGGTTTCAATCTTTTGACATAGGAATTGTCTTTCACACTGTGTATCTTTCTTGTACAAAATCTCTGGTGAGGCTCCAGCTGCTGCAGATTTACGGTGAGATAAATACATAAGGTTGCATTGTTCTGAATTATTATTGTGATGAAGGTTGAGTACAATGGAAGTATAACATCCTTTGATCTGGATGACACACCTGTACTTATGAGTTGTGCCACATAGAAGGGATTTGTCGCCACTATGGACACATCGTGGTCGAACTTCCAATTGTTAACTACCTGAGTTACCCAGATCACATACCACTGGGTCTACTCATTGTGGTGTGCTGTATGTATTTCAATTAACTTGGGTATTTGCTATACAAAAGGGAATATTTATGCTTTTTTGGACATTTAGTGTGTCTCCATAGCTCTGGCACCAATCATTTGTGTCTGTTAATACTTTCTACAGTATATTAATACAGTTACTAGATCCATGGATTGTCCATAGTTTGCAGCAGTCCACAAAGATGGTTAGACAAAGATTGTATAAGTTTGCCTTGACTTCTGGAATTAAATACCAAACAGGAAAGGGCCTTGTACAGAACACTGTGGTACTGCACTGGTCACTGGCCTCTTGATAGAGGTGAATTCAAACACTTTGACAGCATGTGTCCTGTTGGCGACCATTTGGGCTAACCATATGATGATGATGTAGTGTTTTTTTGGCAAGTTGAGAAAGTTTCTCTGTAATACCTGAGTATGGAATTGTGTCAAATGACTTGGACAGGTCAAGTTATGCATAACGGGAATTGTGTCAAATGACTTGGACAGGTCAAGTTATGCATAACGCACATTCTTTCTTCAGCCATGGCCTTCGTGACCTTCTTGAAGAAGTCAGCCAGATTTAATAGACATGATCTAGCCTTAATGAATCAAAACTGGATTGGTTACACAGTCAGGAGATTATCGATGTTCTTGTTGATAAGGTCCACAATGATTTTTTTCCATTAGCTTACAGATGAGGGTAGTCAGGCTTATGGGTGTATAATTCCAGGTCAGGTGATGGTCTCTCCTTGTTCAGACAGATGACTGTTGTTGTCCGCCATTCTTCCAGAAAATAGCCTGTCTGGAGACTGTGGTTAAGTAGGGATCCAACTATGTTTGATAAGTCATGTTTTGATTTATTGATAAGGTGACCCAGGATGATTTCACAACACATCAATTCCATGTTTTTAGCCTTAGAGAGTGCACAAATGAGCTGCTCTCTTGAGAAAATATGCTGAGTAAAGTTTGCATGTATTCTTTGGCTGATGACCATTGGGGATAGGGGTGAAGTTTGATCAAAATCTGTCAGCTTATAGGTTGTCTTTTGCCTCCAGCTGAGTACTGGTGTTGCCATCCACAACCATCTGTGCACATAACTGTGTATTCCTCATACGATTTTGTACTTACTTAAAATATATATTTGTGACACCTCCAACTACAACCTTGGGTATGCATCACATGACTCACAGTGGAGCTGTTAACACAGTCATACAGCTCTACCTATTTCATGTCATTATATCACTAGCACATCATATGCCTGTATGTTTTTAACTGGAATGGTATGTGTGAGGGTCCTGATAACATATATGGGCATATTACAAATGAGGTGGGTGTGGTTCATGCAAAACAGTTAATGGCACAAATACTGACAGTCACACAATGCTCCTGTGGAGCACCTGTATAATCCTTGTGAATAGCAGTACAATTGTGCATAGTATGAATACCCCAAGGTTGCAAGTGAAACTGAATTAGTTATATATTTGTGTATATAGCAGTATTACAATATGTTGATGAAACAAAGTGTATCCGCCCACATAATTAGCACAATGTAATATTGCTGTATGTCACATAGCATTTCATGATGGTTGGTATACACATGCACACATGTGCCCTATTGTAAGTGTCACTATAATGGCTGAATGAGAACTGTGTAGAATGGTAATATACTCCAGTACAAGAATGCAAGCCTTACTAAGGCAACAATATACATAGCATCATCCCATGTCAACAGTCCTCAGGAGGCATATTACGGCAACTGTTATTGAAGGAACATGTAACCAAATGGCAGCAGCGGCCATCAGTACATTACCTCAAATCAGAGACTGGAATACACTATTGTAGGGCTACCATACATCTACTCCTCAACACAGCACATGTGGATGACAGCAACACTGACATCTGTAATCTTCATATGGTCACAGGACATTACTTAGCTAATGGCCAACATTACATAAAATCCTAACCATTATTATTGCCTATAAACCAAAATTGCTATATCTATATGATTCCCATTTCACGAATACAATTAGAACTTGAGAATTATTTAGGAATATTTGTTACGGGAGAAATAGCTTACAGATACTATGCAATTCATACTGTAGTTTATACTGGAAATGTTGTGTCATAGCTTTTATGACATTAAGAACTGCTGCTACTACCTTCCTCATCTGCTTGCAGTTAAGCAAAGAGCAAACGTAGTTTGCTTAAATGGAAAAATTAATGTTTAAATGGAAAAATTAGTAATCTTTCTATTCGTTTGCCTACTTTTGTGCAAACAGGCTAAGTGTTGATGCATGGCCGTTAGCACTCTGGACAGTACTGAGTGTAAAAAAGACACCTGCTGCCTCGCTTTCCATGTGGCACCAGGTGTCAGAGCACAGATAACACAGATTTCAAAAAAATATCATTTACTGTTTTACAGATGGTCAAGATGTCACTAGCTAAGTAAATGTTATCACTACTGAAAATATGACAAACAAGTAAAGTATGTGTCTTCCAAAACTGTTATCATTAATGCTTACCTCTATAGAGTTGTACAACTGTTAGCTGCTTTGCAGGCCTCAATGCAAATCACAGTTTAATTGTGTGTACAGCTTTCAAGAAATGACAATGGGCCATATATGTTTTGTAAAGAGTATTCTGACTCAGCAGACATGCTAACTATTTGTGTATGGCCATATATCCTGAAAGGTGTGCGCAGTACGCTTTGTCACAGTAAGGACAGTTTCCATATCAGATTAGATGAAGATTTCATCCATCATCACCTGAACATGTCACAGACAGAATCATACAAATGATTTTAAAACATTCCACAGGAAATGAGCACTGATAAACTCTTGACTTACAGTAACATGTTAGTGTTATCCATCAGCACAGTCAAGTCTGTCTGCAGACACCGTCCATCAACCTAGTAGACACACACACGTAAAGAGGAGTTGGAGTCATGGGATGAATACAAGGATAGATGAACACATACACCTAACATTTCTTTAAATGGCATATTAATGGTCATTTCTGGTCCATTGTCATTATTACCATTACGTGTTGTGCAGCATGACATGAGTGATATAGGGATAGAGAAGGCTTAGGAGAGGGACACCAGGCTTATGACAAGCAGAACAGGATTAGCTACATATGTGATAGCAGTAAGGATGGATGTCCCTTCACATACTCATTTTTGGGCAGCAGTCAATATATCTCCATGAAAAATCATAACTTTGGCAACTTTTAATAAGTGGGTGATTAAATATATGATGCACATACATCATCATGCTAAGAAATGATGAAAGATGCATCTAGAACCAAGCTGTTGAAGATATTGTCAAAAACCATCTTCAGTCAAGCGATTTATGTCAGCACTCCGCATAGGAATTTGCATTTTGTTACATTCAGCAATGCTAAGAACTGTCAGAGTAAATTTTTCTAAGTTCTGCCTTTACTCTGGTTTAACTCTGGGTTCCATTAGCTCAGTGAGTTTAAGCAGCATTGTGCAGAGATAACCAGACTAGTGCAGCCAATGGTAACAACTCACCAAGTTTTGTCATAGGATATAAAGAGCCATTCACCGATGATTCTCATTGGTGTGTGATGCAAAACTCCAAACAAAGACAGAGGACAAAACGTGAATGCTTTATTATGGTTAATGTCTGGCCATGTGTGTGATGTGTGATTCTATGTTTTGACCAGATTAAAGGTGTGAAAGTAGAGTAGATAGCAAAACAGTGAATAGGGAGCAAGCAGGGAGAAAACAAAAGGGGATACAATAAAGGAATTTGTAGAAGGGAATTAAGAAAGAATCATAGCTATCCACGTCATTAACAATGTAATTTGAAAATGAATAGAACATTGGATGAATTTGGACTGTCACCCCAAAACAGATGGGTGACAACAATGCAATAAAGTTGTATAGATAATTGGACCATCACAGGGATGGTGGTAGACACAAAAACACAAAAGGTTGAGAGACACCATGATTGTGCATAGGTAGGGGACATTGGAAGTACACACCCATCAAGCATGGGAACAGTGAGAATCTAGTCCTTAACCTCAGAACTGTCATCACTGTCCCCTTCCTCAGCTCTCTGTGGGATTGCTTGTTGTGGGGGTCATTTTTTTGCATTCTAAGAAGCAGTTTCTTCAGACAATTGAGACAGGCACCAGTGTCAGTTTCTACTACTTCATGCACCATCCCTGGCAACTCCTGGCAGATGATGTAACCCCAACCTCCACCAATACTCCCAAAGGGTACCAATGCACCAGCTTCTGGGGCAATGTTACCTGATGTTGATGGCCAAGGTAGTACAGGGGCTGCACAGGCAGTACTGCCAGGTTGCATCCCAGAGAATGTTGATGTGGCAGTCGGTGGAGGGTTAGCAGGCTGAGCCTCAGTGGTTGGCCTACCTCCCTATGCTGAAAAATATTTTGTTTGTCGGCAGAAAAGTATGACATCAGAATGATGCATTCACATATACATACAAAAAAAGATAAGCAGTGGGGTGAGACAAAAAAAGAAAACAGATAATTAGAACCATTATATGTCACATTCAAATTATTTATTACAATAAATACACTTTTATTAGTATATTAGCTATACAGTTTTCCAAATCCAAAACAGGATTGTAAATCATAACAAGTAATCCTTGCAATATGCATATATTGCATTTATGCTTTTAAAATTTTACAGATTAAGTTAACAACATGGCATTTAAGTCAAATGGAATTAAAAACTAAAGAAATTATATTTTTGTAGTTTTAATCTATTTGTTACTTGTGGGAATTGAACCCACACAATCTGAATACAGTATTACACTTGCCTAATACAATTACTAACAACTACAGAAGAAAGCATGCATGCTTGCTTTTATAGTTGAGATCTGCATGTTTAAGTTGCTAGTAATGTATAGAGGAGCAATATGTTTAATACAATCATTTTCATTTCTGATGCATACATAGCCCTTACCTCTCTGAGTCTTACTAATCTTTCAGCATGTGCCTTCCTGTTCACTGAAATTTCCTGAGCAGCTGTAAAATAAAGATGAAGAGAAAAAGAGGCATGAAAGCATTATGCATACCAGTCTTGACTATCTACAGCTTTCTATATCATTTAAAGTTGCTTTATCTGTATATTTACACAACTGTAGGATGAAAGCAATCCTAAACTCATCCAGCCACTGACTGAGTTGTGCCTGCTTGCTCTTTTTCAGGTCATTATAATAGAGCCTGCATTACTTCTCAGTATATTATATACCAGTTACACTAGAAACAACCTTGAATAGACTGTTCCAAGCCACAGCCTTATACTGAGACCTGGTATAGTCCCCCTGTGCCAGGGCAATGCTATGCTATGGCTGTAGCAGTTTTTGAGGAATGCAGCAAATATTTTTGACACCACCACACCCCACCTATGAGTCCTGAATTTGCCACTATTCTTCCCAGCTACTGTCATGTCTGCATAGGTGTTCCAAAGCAGTAAAAGTGTTTCCCTCCAATTCAAAATATCACATTTTACTGCCAGTGCACAAACTTGCATAACGATGTCAACTACATTTGTATGATGTCGCACAGAGATCAATATTACCAAACAAAGAGGAAGGCAGTTTATGAAATAGGAAGGATAATGTGACATTTGGTATTAATTTATGGCACGTGTTCTGCTGGATCTATGTCATAACAACAAATTAGCATAATGTCGACTCGCACTCGCATAACAGCAGGATAACTTCAGCAAAAATTTAAATAAACGAACTCCTGGAATGGCGTATTTCACCTCCAGGAAACTAACCACTTGGCCAGCAATAACTAAAACAAAAACCAAAGCAAATTAAGCCCACCCAAGTGGGGGGATTTATCCCCCCACCTCCATGTGGGGGGCTGCACCCCCTACACCTAACTAAATATATCAACTCCAAAATTACATTACAGTGGTTAAAAGGGCAAAGTTCAGCATGGCAGCCAAGTCATTAGTTTTCTAGGGGGCGAAATATGTCATTCTGTGAGCTCATTCATTTAAATTTTTACTGAAGTCATCTCACTGTTATGTGGGTCAACATTATGTTAATTTGAGGATTTAAAAGGAATCCAGACTACTATACATGACAACACTTTGCCCAATGGTCAACACCGATATGTTAAATGATTAGGCTTTTAAGACTTGAATTTGAGCGATCAGTTTTATGACTTGACGCATATATTGTGGGGCCTTACACACAGGAAACGTAATTTGTGCAATGTGGTATTCACACCTATGTAAAAAAGAGAATGCATATATTTCCAGATAGGTGTTTTTTTCCTCATTCCCACAGAAGTGTTTACCAAACAAGGTTATTACTAATATACATCCTAGAGAGTAAGTGGTGTTATACATCAGTGTGTGTGACATGAAAAGGTCCTGGCTTATGCATTCCCAGGTGTGACACAGGGGTAATATGTGACAATATACTGAAAATGCATATACTTGTATTATTTTAAGGGTAGATTTTTGAGTTTTGATTTAGACCACACAATGCATTCTGTTTTACAGCTATAGTTGCAACAGTGTTATGGGAGCTGTGCAGATGACTGTCAGTAAAATATGAAGTCCATCCCATTTCTGAAAATATATTTATAATTACAGAATCATAATTGCCATGTTACACCAGTTACACATATAATAGATATGGTGCCATGTGTATACTCAGTCAACCTGCTATGCATAGTTTTTGTTATATATAATTATCTTTATATTATAATTTTTTGTGAAAATTTACAATGGGACACCTTTAATAAAAAAATGGAATGTGTTAGATTAGATCCCTGGCTTGCTTAGTTTCTAGCTATAAACTTACACTTGGTGCCACAGGGAAAGCTACATAATATGTGCATTTTTTACAATCAGTAGTTCCTAGAGTGCTGACAGTTGCACATTGCCTTTTAGCCTATTTGTGTGATAGAAGGCAAAGCAAAGAAAATTGTTTCATTTTTTTCCTAAAGCAGTGAACCACATTTGTGCACAGGTGAGCAATGCACAAATGTAACAGGCAATAGTGCATATATAGTCCTTCTGTTAATACCCGTCATGATCCTCTCAGTAAAAATAACTATTGTGGAACTCAAACCTCAATTTATCTGTTGTATCTATTGTGTATCTCAAAATATTTATACCTTTTGTTACAAACACAGTTGGGTCACACTTGTAGATTTTGCTGTCATTATCATCCAGATTGATGACTGCAGTGCAAAACATGTGTGTGCTTTTTAAGGCAACTGACTTTACTTTTTACATTTTTATTCATTTAACTGCATTTGCTTTATGCCATGCACCATGCAAATATTAAAAAGAGAAAAAAATAAAAACAAATTATAAAAAATTTAAAGTTAAACAAATGTTAAACAATTACACAGCTCTGCATTTGAACTATGAGAGTAGTGAAATAACAAAGCATATAGTCGAAGTGTGTTATCTATATTTGTCACAGAATATGTTCATTCTTCCCTTATCTCTGCTGTAATCACAGATATGCAGTCTATATGCATTTTGTATAATTTTCCTTTAAATGTATGATAAAAATAAATGACAATAATAACAGTTTTTCATCAAAGGCTAGACAATTCTGATGTTAGTGAACAAAAATGATACGTGTGGTGTTTTGTTTCATTTAAAAGCTACTGAAGTTAGTTTTGCACTTTGTAAGTGCATCCTCAAGGCTGTCCGAATTGCTTTTGTGTTTTTCTTCTCTTTCATACTAATCATTCACAGTTGTAGGCCATTAGTAACTAACAATGATGTAAAGCCTGCACTATGTTCACATCTGCTACACAAAGCAAAAAGGTTGGCATTCCACAGTTCTAATGAAGAAAAGGCATTTTAGATACTGTAAAATGTTACAAATATATTTATATATCTAGGAGAAAATGAAACTTTTATCTGTATGCACTTCTTATACTTCACTGTGGGCATATGTATTTTTGGCAGGCATTTGCATTTCTAAGGTAGGTTATATTTTCAGCACAACTATATTCTTAATATTTTTTTCAATGGTCTATGTTATAGCAGAAAAATGTAATCTGCATATCACTGACACTGGTGTTATGCTTCTCAGATGGCTGAGAGCAACCTTCACAGGAGTGGTTGGCACAATGAAAAGTGACTAGCATTCATAAATTGGCTTTTCTGTTGAAAATGTGTACATATCCCAATAATTGTGTGGAAAGCATATTTACATTACCTCTGTGGTATTCCTTGATTTGTACAAACTTTTGTTTGTTTGGTATTTTCGAGGTGGGGGAGTCACCTACCATTCTGTGATCTAAACAGAGAAGTGTATTTTAAGTGCTTTTCTGTTGAAAATGTGTAGGCATCCTCCTGATATTTCTATGGGAAACATATATACATTTTACTTGTGTGGTATTCTTTGGTTTGTAGAAACCTTTCTTTGTCTGTGAGGGGAAGGATCATTCAGTTGTACTAAATGAAAAGTGTGTTTCAAGTGCTTAATGTTGACAAAATGGCACACAGACTGATTATTTTTCATAATTACATTAGTTATGTGATATTTATCTGCTTTATTCTTCTCTGTTTTATGTCACATAAGATTATGGTAACCAAGCCTGCAAATCCACAACCCCCCCCATCAGTCATGCAGAAAATGAGGTCATAATATGGGCTCTGAGATGGCATGGTACCTTTCTGCTTGAGACACACCATGGTGATATAGCTGCCAGAAAGGAAATTTGGAAACAATTAGTCAATCATGTCAACACAGCTAGTGGTCACAGCTGAAATTATGATCAGGTGTGGCATCAAGCCACTGATATGATTTCATCAGCCGGAAAAGGGCAGCTGCAGTTGCCCAAGAACAGCTGTCGATGGGGGGGGTGGACCTGTTATCAAGCCACCACTGACACCAAATGTGGAATTCCTGTCCACTTTGAGGGAATTAGACAGCTCAGTGGAGACTGTGCACTGTGTGTTTGATGTCAGTGTTGATGTGGCTGGGAGGACAAATATTTCCCAGGAACAACTTCCAGTTAAGCTGACATATGGTAACATTTATATATGCCTTTAGAATAAAATATATATTTTGAATACTACATTCTCTGCTGATTTTTTTTTTTGTATCTGTACCTAGTGAAAAGAAATAGAGTTATACAGGAGAGGTGTTCACTACACATGGGTGTGGGTGGACGTCTCAGCCAAGTTTCAGTTTCAGCTATTTCTTACAACACATATAAGCAATTGTGTATTCACTGTCCCCCTGTATTATTCCCATTGTGATGCTTAATTGCCATCCTTTTTTGCTTCATTTCTTCCTGGACCATCAACCCTGCAAAGTGTGGAGACATTTACACATGGTAAGCAAATGTTTATTTGCTTATTACTAAGCATTATTTAGATATATAATTATCTGTATGCGTGAGGAGGGTATAATGAGAGTCTGTATTACTCTACCATTTGCGACTGTGTGACCAGCGTTAGTTTTTTATCATCTATACAACAAGAGGTTCTCCTGTTCGATTCACAGCTGGAGCACCTTCTTTGTGGAGTCTGCATGTCCTCCCGTGGTCAAGTAATGTTTAAAGACATGCAGGTAGGTGTGTGCGGGAATGGGTGTGCCTTCTTTGAAGGTTGGGCATCAGGCTGGCAACTCAGCACTGTAAAAATCCACTGCCAATCATTAGCGGACCGGAGTTTAGATGTGGCGACCCCTAACAGAGAAAAGCCAAAAGACTGTTATTGGTTTAATATTTAGTGTAGCAGTAATTTCATTCCTGTATTTGCTGCCTATTATCAAGGTAATCCTGATAGCTGAAGTATAGGACTCCTACCACATGATGCTGGAGTATCATTTTTTCTGAGGATGATGGTGGCCAAACTAAGTTACAGTTGGGGGGTGCAGAAGTTGACTCTGACACTGAGGTTGTGACTAACACATCCCATGGATTTCCTTCAGACAGAGTCAGTATGCCTATGCATTCCCATTCCACTGAGCCCTCAGATAGTGGGCAGGTTGAGGGTGACACACTTGATCAGGGTAGTGTGGTTACTGTGGCATCATTGCTGATTGACTGTGGCTGTAACTAAAGTATGAGCAAGGTTTCATGCAAGAGGGTTTGTAGGGGTGCTTGGAGGAGGCCTGTTGTTCACCCTCCACCTGATTCTAGTGTGTCATTACATGCAAGTTGACATATGTTTAGGGCCATTTTGGAGGCACATGTACATTCCACTCGGGCTTCCAAGGACATGCTTAGGGTACTTGATGTGACACAGGCTGATGTGTGTAATTGCTTCTGCTATTTGGCCAATTCAGTGGAACAGATGAATGACATGATGGACCAGGCAGTGTCTCTGAGGAATGTCTGCAAGGAGGGGGACAGCATCCATGTAGCCATACATCCGCAAAATCATCTTCTGTTAGCCAATGTGGCTGTGACCAATCCCGCTCCTGTAGTGGCACTATTTCCACTGCTCCATCAGTGGTTGAGGTGTCCAAATGCAGATGTAGTAAGCCATAGGGTTGTGGACCTGCACGTAGTCATGAGGAGAGTTCATCCAGTAGACATCACTCACATTCAGATAGCACCAGAACACTTGACCATGGGCATCAAACCTCTCAACCTCTTAGCGCAAAAAATCTAGACAAAGCCTGACTGAATGTGTATGTGTGTGTGTGTGTGTCTGGGGGGGGGGCAATGGCCCAAAAATAGGGACAGATTTTAAATATTGCTCTTATAAACTTAAAAAGTTGCTAGAATAACAAAATTTGTCCTAGCATACATTTTTATGAAGGATATGAAGTCAGAAACACAAATGTATATCATTATTCAGTGACGTCACTCTTTAGATGATCCCAGTGATTTGCCAGAAAATCACAAATATTATGAGGAACAGATCAAAAATATGAGGGAAAAATATGGACATTCTGCAGAAATCTGGACAGTTGAGAGGTATGAAGGGCATGTACATGCCAGTCCAAATCCTGGAAGAGCCAGTTCTCACAGTTGTGCCAACAGTATCAGGTCACACCTGTCCAACATGCCAAGAAGTAGAGCTACACACAGCTTGGCTGTGTTCATGCAGACACTCACGCACGCATTTTATATCAAGTGCCCATGCAGACACCCTCACATAACTGGTTTCATGAAGCATTCATGAGGCTTGCAGGTCATTCTGTCTCATTGGCCATTTGATAGTTAGCTACATTTCTGCCCACCTGTCTTTTTTACTCACATGCATTCACTAATTTTATGTCAGCCTAGGCTTCCTGACCCCCCCCCCCCCACACCCCTCCCAAACAACACCCTGTGCAAGTGATGATAACTATGCTATCACCTTGTTTCTATTTTTTGGATTCAAGAATACATAAGCATTTTTTTGATGCACAGAGTGCTTAGCTAACTGAGGGCTTATGCATTGGTGAAGCTATTTTGAAACTTTTACTGATTTCTTACAGCCTTTTTACTGTTGTGATTACTACCTTGAAATCAGTGATTACTACCTTGAAATCAATGATATGTCAGATAGGCTTACTGCTCCACTAGTGAGAATGTAGGGTTAATTAGACTTTAGACTGCTTTTTTTATTGTTTGTATTTTCTATGCATGAGACATGTTAGCTTTTAAATGGCAGAAATTTATCAATGTAAGTCAGCCCTGTCACATATTGATGTCATTGCTGGACAACCCACACACATTCTACTTAGGTACATTTTCAAGTAACAGCATGCAAGTATTTGCAATTCATTTGTTTTCTTACCCATTTATTTTCCTGTTCCTGGTTCAACACATAATTTGACAGTCCTGAAATTGCAACTGTTGTAATTCAGGGCTGCCTTGTTTTGATGTTAGCAGTACACGGCCATTATATGGGTAATTAAACATTGCCAGCATTGCCTGGCATGGATTTTACTGTATGTATGTGCATAGGATGAAAGTTGTACCCCTTAGGTGGTCAGCATGCATGCTATCCATTGCCTCTTGCCCAGGGTGAGGCCATATTGTGCACACCTACATCTACCTATACCCACAACAGCTTGTGGATCCCCCTCTGAGTCCGCACCTATATGTGGCTGTGGTGATCTTGTCAATGGTGATGGAATTTGTGTTCGTTCCCCTTGGTATTGTTGTTGCAGTTGTTTACTCAGGATAGTATTGTGTAGGATAGAACAGACAGTGATAATTTTAGCACAAGTACTGGGATCATATTACAGGACACCCCCTGATGTATCTAGGCACCGAAATCTTGATTTCAGGAGCCCAGACACATGCTCTATGATATTTCTTGCTTGAGTAAGGGCCTCATTATAATGTTCCTCTGTGGGTGTGTGTGCATTTCTGATGGGCATCATCAGCCATGGTTTGAGTACATACCCTGCATTCCCAAGTAAATGGCTTTTGTGGGATACCCCTATGGAAAACCTCTGGTAGAGCTGTGAGTTGTACCAGATATGGGAATCGTGGTAACTGTCAGGGTTGCCATCACATAGTTTCAGGATGGTTTCCTTAGCATTACACAGAACCTGTCAGTTTATGGAGGGGAAGCCCTTTCTGTTTCTGTAGATCTTTTCTTGTTCCCCAGGTAGTGTTTGATCTCAAGGTGTGTGCAGTCTATGACACCCAATACTTTATGGAAGTGTGTTACTGGGTAGAAATCCTGCATAGTTGTAGCTCTGTCCACAAAGGTGTAGGGAATATATATTGCTACTGGCATGCTGTAGCATAGCATTCAGGAACTGATGTAGGATCCTGGATGTCAATGCCTGTGATACCACTAGCATGTCCTCTATTGGTCTCTGGAAGCTTCCTGTAGTTAAATATCTGAGTGATACACATACCTTGTACTCCACAGGTTGGTCTCAGTTGAGGCTGACAAAGGCCGCAGAGTTCCTGTAGTGTGCCTCTATCCACACCGTAGCTCTCCACTATTTCCACCTCATGCAGACTGTGAAAGGTTAAACAGGGTTTAAATACCCTTCTCTTTCATGCCTGAGATATATGAGCAGTAGCAGCATAGACTTCAGTCTGTTGCACCTACACATGCCGAAGAGCAACAGCAGCACCTAACATTCTTTCCCTCTAGTGTTGTTTCCATGGCTGTATTCCGATAGATTTTGGAATTGGAGGCAAAACCCTACTCTAAGAGTACATCATTGCTTTATAATGTGTTGAATAGCTCCACCATTTTGGATTAATTTATTAGCATAAAATTCAGCTGCTTATGTTGTAAATAGCCTGCCATGATGTTTATCAGGTTTGTGTTTTTTTTTTTTTTGTGGGGGGGGGTGTTTACTGAATAGAAATTCAGCGCACAGTCATGAGCACATTGTAACATGCACACGGTTTTAGCGTGCCATTTAGGGTTTATTACATCCAGCCCAATTATTTGTGGTAATGAAGGAAGACCTCGTGACCAGTTAATCTGCATTTTTCTAAAAGGTGTGATGCTATTGCTTGTGTTAATCAGCGCTTTCCTGTAGTAATCACCTCTGGCAGCCCATGGATCATGTTGGCACAGACATCCCCTCACTCATTCACACATGCAGGCACACACACACACACACACACACACACACACACACACACACACACACACACACACACACACACACACACACACACACACACACACACACACACACACACACACACACACACACACACACACACACACACACACACACACACACACACACACACACACACACACACACACACACACACACACACATGTACCAGTTACCTGTCCTTACTTTACAGAGCATTCCAGTTGTAGCCTCTTATTTTTTTGTCCTGCTCGTTATAAATCGCTGATGATTACAATCACTCAGAAGCATCATCCATTGGGTTTCCATTCTTCTTCTTGCTTTAAAACAGCAACATGATGTTGTTATTCTATTAACTTTTTATGTGGCTTAGAGTAATATTTAACAATTATCCCTGATGTCATCTAATGCTCCTCCAGGCTTTGTCTGGAACTCTTCAACACAGCCATTTATTTATTTATTTTTATTTTTTATTCAACATTTATTACTGGGAAAGTCCGACTTGGAACAAGGCCAATTTTCAGCGGAGGCCTAGGGAGAAATGTTCCAGATGCATGTCTTTGAATTTAGAGGTATGGTCCCCCTGGCCTCCAATGGGCACACTCTCATCTTTCACAAATGTCCTTAATTATTGTCTCTCTGTTCTTTGTAAAGAAAAAGACTATTGCAGTCAACAATGACAGATATTAAAAGTGTCATGCTTCTTATAGGTTCATAGGTAGGTACTAGGCTATTAGCCCAAGGGCCTAAGTAAGCCTAGCCAACAAGGTTCCCTGGGTTACGTCACCCAAGAAAGTTATTTTCCTGTGCCTCTGTTGAGCAAAGCCACAGAAGTGATCCCCGGAGTGTATTTTCTATTTCCCATCCACTCATCAAGATTTTTCTTGAACAGTGCTGATGAGGAACTTTGCTTGACATAGATGGGTAGCTTGTTCCAGAGTATGGGAAGTCTCTGGGACAGGAATCTATCCCTCCAGCATGGCCTGTTTATTCTGGTGACAAGGTTTAGGTCCCTAGCTAGTAGCTCAGAGTGATTGGGATTTCTTTAGGTGTAGCATGTTCAACAGCTTTGGGTTTAACATGGCTTTATATGTTAGGCAGAGATCACCTCGGAGTAGGCAATATGCTACGGAGTAAAGCTGGAGTTTTTTGAGATGTTCAGTGTAGGGCATCTGTATGAGGCCAGTAATCCTCTTTGTGAGGTACTTCTGTGGCTTTTCCAGCTGATGCAGCTGTCTTGTGAGGTAAATTCCAAAAGGGGCATTGTACTCTATAATGGGTCTAATGAGTGTCGAGTAGAGGGGAACAATGATCTTTTTTTTTTTTCCTGGATGAGAACCCTTTTGTGATGAGGTGTGCCATGTAGAAGGATTTTCTGACTACTGTGGCAATGTGATTATCAAAGGAGAGACTACTGTCCACCTAGGTCCGAAGGTCTCTTATCACACAATTGGCATTAAGTAGACTGCTGCCTATGTGGTATTTCATGGGTACAGAGTTTTTACCAAAGGGCATGACAATGCACTTTTTGGCACTGAGCTTGAAGCCATGGCTCTGACAACAGGCATCTGTATCAGTAAGGCCCTTCTGTAGGATGTCCACATCACTTGGGGACTCCACTATGGCTTCTAGTTTGCAGTCATCTGTGAACTTCATTAGCCAAAGCCCTTCTCTATTAGCCTGTACTTCAGAGAAGTAGATACCAAACAGGAGACGTCACAGGACTGAACCCTGTGATACTCCATTTGTCACTGGTTTGAAGTCAGATTTGGAGTCTGCAACATTTACAGTGTGGGTTCTGTCAGTGAGCCAGTTGGCAACCCATCTTGTGACATAGGGATTTATACCTAGTTTAATGAGTTTAGCTATAATTCCAGAATGGGGGATGGTGTCAAAAGCCTTGGCGAGGTCAAGATACGCTGTGTGAACCACCTTACCCTCGTCTACGGCTTTGGTGACTGCCTCAAAGAAGTCAATCTTGTTCAGAAGGCATGATCTGCCTTTCACAAACCTGAACTGGGTGAGGTCCAGAGTTTGGAGGTTACCAATGTCTTTGTTTATGGGTGCCATGATGATACGTTCCATGGCCTTATAGACCAGGCTCGTCAGGCTAATAGAGCAATAGTTTCCGGGATCAGTGGTGGCTCCCCCTTTGTGAAGTGCAACAACTGTTGCTGTGCACCATTCAGTAGGCACAAAGCCTGACTTCAGGCTGTGATTGAACATGGTGCTTAGGCGGGGAGCCAGTTTGTTCTGAAGTTCATGTAAAATGCAGTCTGGGATGTTGTCCGGTCCCATGGATGCTGTGTTTTTGGCTTTAGAGAGTGCAGCTTTTACCTGCGTAGTTGTGATTACAGGGACTCTGCATTCTTCCTGTATAGATATGGGCCCTTTAGGGTGTGAGAGGGGGGTAACATTAGCACTGAACCTATCTGCCAGGATGTTGGCAATATTAGTTTTTTTTTAATTTTCATGCCATTGTGCTGTAACTCAGAGCAGATCTGGGTGTTGCCATTGAGATTCTTGACATAACTATAGAATGCTTTGTGGTTGTCCCTAGAATCAGTGGGGATTTTGTTTTCATAGCTAGCTTTGGAGGATCTTATAAGGGATTTCAGATTCTTACTGAGGCTGACCAGGGAGCTTCTCCACTCATGGGATTTTACTCTCTTTTGCAACAGTTTCTTCCTTCTGTTGTAGAGTTTGTTTATGGCAGGGGACCACCATATTGGCTTCCTTTTTTTGGAGAATAGCATCTTGGTTCTGTTTGATATAGCACGATCCATGCACTAGTGTAAGTTCTTATAGAGTGCATTTGTGTAGGATTCAGCAGCTGTAACTATATTGTCCGTCTGCATGGGTGACATGAAGTTCACCACTTCTGTCTTAAGAAGCATGAAGTTGGCTTTGGAGAAATTATTTACTGTGGTTTCCTTAATGGGGGGTGGGGGTGGGATGTGGATATCTAGGGTGATTAGCTTATGGTCAGATCTCACCAACAAGGAGTTGAATGCAGGTGTGCAACACCGGTCACTCATGTTGGTAATGACTAGGTCTAGGATATTGTTGCTCCTGGTGGGGGTGTCGATAAGTTGATCCAGGGCATTGGAATTAATGAATTCCAGGAAGAGTTGAGCGAAGGAGTTGGTACATCAGTAGTTTTCCCAGTTAATAGTGGGATAGTTGAAATTACCAATTATTAGGGTGTTTAGTTGAACCCTAATATTTTCCAGTGTATCAAGAAAAGAGGAGTGGGAATCCTTGGGCATGGTGGGGGATCTGTAGCAAGCTACAATTTGGATTGCAGTTTTGCCCAGAGTTTGTTTCACTTAGATAATCTCGGATGCATTATGCTGAGCAACAAGCCTGGAGGTGTGGATATCCTTAATGAATATGGACACACCTCCACCTTTGGTGTTCTGGTCCAGGTTAGGTGGCTGAAAACTGTGGTATGAGTTATAGCCTGGTAATGCAGGGGTGCTCCCTGGAGCCTTGATCCAGGTCTCAGTCACTGCACAGATATCAATGTTCTACATTTTAAGGAGTGCCTCGAGGGAGTTCATTTTGAGATTTAGACTTCTAACATTGAGTGGCATTACCCTCAGTTTCCTGTTCCTGTTACAGTGGTGAATTTGTCATTTGAACTTTGCCTAAAAAGGCACTATAGGGGCAGCAAGTGCCTTAGCCAGTATCCAGAATCCCAGGGGTGACAGGTGCAGGGCATCTCTGGCAAAGCATTGTGGTCTGTTGACCATGTCGTCCCAGGTAAACAGATACTGGATCCTCTTAGAATGACACCAGAAGCTTAGCCAATTGTTGAAGTCAGTCGTTTTGTCCTTGTACTGCAGTATCATTCTGGGTGATGGCAGGATGCTACTCAGGGCTAGGTTCATACCTGCCTGGGCTACAAGATTGGAGTGCTCTTCCATGTCTCTTTTCATGTAGTCCAGGGAGGTACATCTCAGGTCATTCACGCCAACATGGACAATGACAGAGTCATATTTGTACTTGTTATAGAGTGACCTGAGTGTGTGGGTTATGTGGCGGATCCTGGCACCTGACAGACAGCTGAAAGTAACCTTCTCCTTGTTTAGTCTGGTGAGTGGGACATCATTGTGCCTCACTGTAGAGTCACCTATGACTAGTGTGTTGGGTACATTGTTTTGCCTTATGGGCTATGGCTGAGTGGCACACTGAGTCTGTGGTCTAGGTGTCATTTGAGTTGTGTTGGAGGGTTGAGGTTACTTACATTTCTACTTTGGAGGTCTCTGTTGCTTGAGCAGATTATTATTGAGAGCCTCTTCGAATGTTTTTCTGTTTCTATGTGTGGATTTTGGTGGTGTAGGTTTAGTGAGACTATGTGATGAGTGTGGTGTGGTGCAAGTGTTTACCTTCTCCTCTTGATTGTCAAGTTCAGTTTTCGTTGGAGAGAGCTTTACCCTCCAGTTTGGCTAGATAAGTGCATCTTTCACAGTTTGTAGTGTTGGGTGGTAGCAGGAGAGGTTTGTCTGTGTACATGAGGCAATTGCTACATTGCCCCAAGATGCCCATATTCATCAGATAGACAGGAGCTCAGAAAATACATTTTTATGCAAATTCTCCTCAGTTAGCATAGAGAACTAAAAGGGCTAAAGTTCTGCATTGTTAATGAGCTGCTTTCTGTGCATAGGGTGCAGGGTTAAAAACCTTTTCCCCATTTTACTTTTTAATTTATTTATGTGGCATAAAGTGATATTTAAAGTAGCCCTGGTGTATAGCAGCACTGCAAATTCTAAAGCTCTGCACTCTTATTTTGTTTGCCAAGGGGACTGGATTCATAGCTTTTCTTTGAAGGACTTATGGTAATATTTCAAATCTCCCATGTCTACTGTCCCCCCAACCCTTAAATCTTTTGTGCTGTAAAACTGTTGTTCTATTTACTTTTTAAGTCATAACAAGACAATATTTAAAGAGTATCCTTGATGTATGTTAAACCCCTCACTCACACATCATTTGTGCTGCCAAACCTGTTGTTCTATTAACATTTTAAGTGGCTTTAGAGTGATATTTAACTTTCCCTGGTGTCTAGTCTCCCTCTAGTATTGTAGTATTGCAAGGTCTGCCCATTAGTCTCTCTCTCTCTCACACACACACACACACACACACACACACACACACACACACACACACACACACACACACACACACACACACACACACACACATCACACACACACACACACACACACACACACACACACACACACACACAATCACATTTCTCAAACACTTCCATTCACAGATACACACATACACACACAAATACATCTATTCTAGTTATCCTCTAATGAATCCCCTCTACTGCAGCCTACCAGGCAGACAAACACACACACACACACACACACACACACACACACACACACACACACACACACACACACACACACACACTACCCAAGTTACCTATAACTACTTGTATGACAAATTCCCCAGTACTATGTCTATCATGATATTACACATTGAAAGCAATAGGTGAACATAAACTTTTGGCCAAGTTATATAACTTGTCTGCTTGAGTTAACTTATGCATCTAAGTGATTTCCTGAGTCACTTAGCTCCATAAAAGCCTTGCATTCGGCATTTCCAGGAGACAACACATGTCTAATTACCATAGACCTCTTCCATGGAATGTCTCTTTATAATATATAGCTCAGCCAAGGAGACTGCCCACAACAGTGATCTTACAGATGGCATTGGATCACTGTGATGGGCTAGTCTCTGAATTAGAAGGGGTCACCACCAACTAGAGATTATGGCTTATGGCAGGTAACAGCCTTTTCTGAATAATCTGTCCTTTTTTAATATAAGAAAAATTATTCTGAGAGAAAAGAGGCTGACATTCATACTATTTCTCCCTTGCTCTCCCATGATGAAAAACAACAATAGGAGAAAGATTTTTCTTAAGACTGGGACCTGTAACCTGGAACCATCTGCTTACCAAAATCATAAATCAAGGAACAGTTAAAGACATTAAAGACAAGTTTAAAAATCTCCTCATCACAGAATCTACTTACAAATACTACAGGCACAATTGGTAACACTACTTGCACTGACCACGTTCAAATCTTACACACTGGTAGTCAATATTTGTACATTGTGTTCTTCTATATAACAACATAATTCCTGTATTTATCAATTCTATATTTTAATATATATGCACTCACAATCAATTTATCTATATGCTGTTTTCCAACAATATGCCAATGTATCTTACACATCTGGTTAACTGCTTATGTATCTGTAATGTAACTTTTACTGTATTGAGTGTATTATTGAAAAGTGATATAGTTCCTGCTCTATGAACCCAGATCATGTCTGAAAAGGGTTGACAGACAAGCTCACTTACTTGGTAGGCAATTAACAATAAATAAACAAATACTATATTTTGTGGAGACAGAGAACTGAATAGTGATGTGGCTGGCTCTGATGACTTAATTAAATGCTGGATTAAAAGCCCATCCCTGTGACATAGAACAATGAATCCCTGACCAAGATGCAGGCCATTCAAGCTCATTTGCAGCTCAGGAGCTGTAGGAGCTGAGCGATGGTGAATGGGAATGAACAGCTGACTCCAGCTCATCCTTTTCCTGTGGGATGGAAGGAGGTAGTCAATCTCACAGTTTATTTATTTATTTATTTATATTTGTTGACCAGGAGTGTCCGACTGGACATAGGTCCATTTTCAGCAGAGGCCCAGGGAGAAAATCTCCACAGTTAAAATAAACAGACAGTAGTTACATTGGATTACATAGCGATTAACAATTTACATAGCAATTACTTACAACATATTTACAGATGAAGAACATAGTACATCAGTAGACAACTAGAATCTTTATCTGTGAAGTACATAACAGACATTAACAAATGTTACAAGAAGAAGTTCCTGCTGTATAATAAGTACTGGCTTATGAGCATCTGAGCTTGCTATAATCAAAGTAATTAGTGGAGTGAAAAGAAAGGTAGTGGTTGGATGGGGAGGGTGATATTAGACTGGGAGTTACAAGGGCATAGCCAGCATGTTTTTAGGTGCACTTTTAGTAAAGTTTTGAAATGGGTGCATGATGGTACGGAGGTAATTGTGGGTGGGAGGGAGTTCCATAATTTGGCTATGGTGCAAGAGAATAGTGCTTCACCAGCAGAGTTATTGGCTTTAGTGATCTGCAAGTGATTTTTGTTGCTGGATTTTAGTGGTCTGGTGGTGCGATAGGATTGGAGTAGATTCTGGAGACACTGCAATAGTATCACCTTCTAAGGAGAAAGTCATATGTTATGCAGTAATGTGCAAGGCCTTGAGAAGCAGCTTTCTTTTGGCAGCATGCATGGGGAATGTGAATGAACATGTATGCATATAGGATAAGGCACTGCAGACCCTCTCATCTCCTAGTTAGCACATCATCTGCCAAGAGGAGGGGTTATGGAAAATCAATCATTCTCTGATGGCTACTTGGATGATGACCTCCTGCAAATAGTTGCTACCACACATGGAAATGAAAGGGCTGATTGACGTTTAGAGGACTGATGTCTAGTAGGCAACAGGGGGATAAAAAATATGAAAAAAAAGCTGGGTCAAGTGTGATATTCTATTTACCAGAACAATCTTTACATATGTGTGCCAAATATTGCTAATGCAGTATAAGAAATATTATTTATTAGTTGTTCTGATTAATGAATGTTTTGTTTATATTACTGAAGAAAATGACTTCAGGAGACAAAAGTCAGAGTACTTTTTTATAGGTTCATAATTCCATAGGTGTGTACTAGGCCCACTATGGCATTTTTAAATCCTAGCTATGCATCCCACATCCCTGACAAGTTCTGGTAATCTTGGTATTTTAACCAGGATTTTTGAAGATGTAACATTTACAAACAGGGCCCTGTGAGATGAACCATTTATAGGCTGCATGTGTCCATTGAAGACATAAAATAAATTGATGGGGAAGTCCTCTCCCAATGTAAATGTTTCTTCTAAGTGGAAGTGTACACATCAGATCTGTACAAGTAGCCATTCTTACCTAGCACATTATCACACACACACACACACACACACACACACACACACACACACACACACACACACACTTATACTAGTCAGTCATTGCTAGATTCAACCACCTACCAATATAAGTACACAAGCTAGAGTACATTGTATCAACTGCAAGTGCCACAGGAGAAGTCTGACTAAGAAATTGATCAGGAGTCCTTTTCAGTGTAAATGTTTCTTTTGAGTGGAATTGTACACATCAGATTTGTGGGTGAAGCCATTTTTCCCAGCAGTAGAGACTCACACAGATACAAGCTATATCAACTGCAAATGCCACAAAAGAAGTCTAACTAGATGGGTGCAAGAATCTTTTGCAATACTTCAACAATTAACCATATTAATTTATGTGTATTTTAACAGTCTCATTATTCATCAGTTTATCGAAGATATACACTCAGAAATCCTAGTTATTAGTCATTTATTAATTATGTCATAAATTGTCATAATTCTAGTGAGTGTTGCACAGTTTAGATAATCCTATTGCCACAAATCCTCTATATTACAAAGTATTAGGCATATTCAACCCTCATACTCAAACAACAGTGACAGCAAAACAATAAAAAAATCTATATGGAGCTGTATGGCAATGTAGAAAGCAGGACAATCAATTACCACTGCTCACACATTATCAGTTGAAATGATCATGCCACTAAAAAGGAAGCAGGACTACTCGACCCCAGACAGAAAAACTACATCCCATAACATTTTATAAAGAAAACCATTGCTTTCATCTCAATTTCCAGCAATGCAGAGTTTCTAAGATATAAATTCTTCTGCCAAAAGTTCCCTAATCACTGCAATCCATGCTTCCAAAGGAATCTCTGATGTACCCTGTTCATGTTTCAGGGTTTATGGAACAGAAAGCATATTCAAGGCAACAAGTACACGTTGGTCAACAGATAGTCAGATGAGAGAATATGAATTCATTATGATAAAAAAGTGGGATCCACATGTTGTATAGCAGCCCAAAGTGTATATAATCTACCAAAAAACTATTTCCCATTAATCTATTATTAGCACAAATGTGGTTGCAATGTGAACCACATCAGATTCAGTGGCTCCACAACTTCTGCAGTAGGGACAGCATCAATAAAATGTTGCTGCACTCCTGTGGGAGTAGATAGAATCATAAGGCTTATAAAATCATAAGAGTTTCAATAAAAACATCTAACATACTTTACCTGTGGATGAAAACAAATATCTACAAGGGAAACTCCCATAAAATCAGGTAGATGAACCTATATCAAATGTTTTCACTCATATCAAGAACTAGGAAACTATATTGTCAACTAAGAAATTTTAATAAACATGATTAAACTGATGTGAAGAGTTAAAGGCAGATAATCTAAACATTTTAATTAGACTGGCATTTCTAGTGTCTCGAACTATAAAACAGTGGAAGAAAGGCGCTTTAAATTATCAGAAACAATAGAATTCCAGAAAAGATCACCAGTATGTTGAGTTTTTACTTTCAGATATGCTTGCTCTGCATATGAACTTAAATATGTTTTAACTCAAACTATTTCAGCATATTTTAGAGAATACAGAAGAAGCAAAGGTGAAACAGCCCACAGCAGAAATAATACATAAGGTCTTTTCAGGCTTGCTAGTTGTTGCTGAAGCACCTACCAAGGGGAGAAAATGCTGAGAGAAGAAAAGGAGCCACTTTTGTGATTTTAAGTATCTTCTTCTGATTTTTTGTTAAGTTTTACTGCTTTGCCGCCTACTTTTTGGCATTTTCTGGCTTGCTAAAGTTTATATATGTAACAGTAACAGTACTTGGAACACATCTAGAGCCGGTTTAATGCATTTTCTGTGTTGCACTTAATTTAAAATTGTTTTTTTTCTCTAAAAACTGCATTTTACCTGATTTTGGCCTAGCACTCAAGTGTGGGGTCATTTATTGCACTGTTGTGATTATTTTGCTGCTTGTGTATCTCTGTTACCTTTAAACTACAACAAAAAGAAAAAAAAACAAAAAAATCTTGCTTTTTTCCCACTTTCTGAAAGATAAAGTTCAGTTACAGATTTGCTGTTCTGAACAGTTTGGAAGTTTCTAGAAGGCCAGTGCTTGCTTGGGCTAAAGGGAAGTCTCTGTGTTCACCAGTGGGAGTGGTTAACACTGAACAGCCTGCCTGTCCCTGGAGGAGTGGTTACTGCCTAGAAGCTGTAGTTTTATTGGCCATTTTGGGTCAATTCTAAACTCCTTGATCTCTCTCTCTTAAAACCTGGCTGCCTCATGGTTTTGGTGTCTTTTCAGGCTTGCTAGTTGTTGCTGAAGCACCTACCAATGGGAGAAAACGCTGAGAGAAGAAAAGGAGCCACTTTTGTGATTTTAAGTATCTTCTGATTTTTTGTTAAGTTTTACTGCTTTGCTGCCTACTTTTTGGCATTTTCCGGCTTGCTAAAGTTTATATATGTAACAGTAACAGTACTTGGAACACATCTAGAGCCTGTGTACTGCATTTCCTGTGTTGCACTTAATTTAAAATAGTTTTTTTTCCTCTAAAAACTGCATTTTACCTGATTTTGGCCTAGCACTCAAGTGTGGGGTCATTTATTGCACTGTTGTGATTATTTTGCTGCCTGTGTATCTCTGCTACCTTTAAACTACAACAAAAAGAAAAAAAAAAAAAATCTTGCTTTTTTTCCCACTTTCTGAAAGTTTAGAAAGTTCAGTTACAGATTTGCTGTTCTGAACTGTTTGGAAGTTTCTAGAAGGCCAGTGCTTGCTTGGGCTAAAGGGAAGTCTCTGTGTTCACCAGTGGGAGTGGTTAACACTGAACAGCCTGCCTGTCCCTGGAGGAGTGGTTACTGCCTAGAAGCTGTAGTTTTATTGGCCATTTTGGGTCAATTCTAAACTCCTTGATCTCTCTCTCTCAAAACCCTACAACTCTCTTGTTACACGGTTTTGCGCACTGAGCAGCGTCGGGCAGCACCGCCTAAACAGGTTTAAACTATTCCAGGCTCCACAAAGTCACTTTTTCCCTTAGAACTGTTCAAACTCTCAAAGTAATCACTCTATTCACTTTCTGAAGCCCCGCACTTGCTCAGCTCTTATAAGGAAACACTAACTAACTAAAGCACTACACCCTCCTTGACTTCTCATAAGTATTAGGCTCCCGATTGGTCCTTCCTGATCAAGTGAAAAATCAGTTCCCTTCCCTAATCTGATCAGTAAAAAAACAGTTCCCTATACTAATCTGGTATGGCCAAGGGTCAGTTTCATAGTTACTCTCCAGTCCAGCTGGTGAATCTGGGAATTTTGAGGGAATGTTACAATTGCCTTATGTACACAGACAACCCTCTCCTCCTTCCAACAAACTCTAATACATGTGAGAGATGCAGTTATACAGCCAAACTGGAGGCAGAGCTCTCTCAACCCAAGACTGGCACAGTCAGTCAGGAGGAAAAGGTAGCCACACGTATCACAAATCCAGTCTCACACAGACCTATTGCATCTGCATACCCAACACATAAACACAAAAAAACATACTCGGAGGCTCTAAATAAAAATCTGCCTAAACAACAAAGACCTCCTAAGCAGATATCCAAGCAACAGCCACCCTTCAACAATACCCATGAATCACATATCTCACAAAATCAGTGTGCCTCACAGTCACAGCCCTTAAGGCCAAACAACGCACCAAATACACTTGTTATAGGGGACTCTATTGTCTGGCCACTGATGTCCTGCTCACCAGACTGAACAAGGAGAAGGTCACTGTAAGCTGTCTGTCTGGTGCCAGGATCGGCCACATAATGCAAGCACTCAGGTCACTCCAAAGCAAGTACAAGTATGACTCTGTCATTGTCCATGCTGGTGTGAATGACCTGAGACGTACCTCCCTGGACTACATTAAAAGAGACATAGAGGAGCTCTCTGACCATGTAGCCCAGGCTGGTATGACCCTGACCTTGAGTAGCATCTTGCCCTCACCAAGAATGATGCCACAGTATAAAGACAAAAATGATCAGTTTCAACAATTGGCTAAAGTATTGGTGTCATTCAAAGAGGATCCAGTGTCTGTCAGCCTGGGATGACATGCTTGACAAGCCACGTTGTTTCGCTAGGGATGGCTTGCACCTGTCACCCTTAGGCTTTCGTATACTGGCCAAGGCTCTTGCCACCCCCATAGTGCCTTTTTTAGGCAAGGCTCAAAGGACAAACCCACCTCCATAGACAACCCAAGGATAAAAAAACTAAAGGTAATGCTACTCAATGCCAGAAGTCTAAACCTCAAGATGCACGCACTCGAGGCTCTCCTCACTATGGAGAAAATTGATGTCTGTGCAGTAACAGAAACCTGGTTCAAGGCTCCTGAGAGCACCCCAGCACTACCAGGTTATAACTCATACCATGCGTTTCGGCCCCAAAACTCAGACTGAAGCACAAAAGGAGGGGGAGTATCTACATTCATCAAAGATACCTACACCTCCAGGTTAGTGGCACTGCACGAAGCATCGGAAACCATACATGTATAACTAACAGCTGGAAAAACTGCCTTTCAGTTTGTAACCTGCTACAGAACACCCTCCCTATTACAGGAACCCCACTTGGCATTCCTGAGAACACTGGAGAATATGAAGGTCTCTCCAAATACTGTTATTGGGTGACTTCAACTACCCAAACATTGACTTGGAAAACTACTCAAGCCCAAACACCCTCGTCCAATGGTTCCTTGAATTTATAGGTTCATAGGTTCATAGGTTTATACTAGGCTATCTGCCCTAAGGCATTTATAAGCCTAGCCCAAATTTTTGTGGCTTACGCCACCCCTTATATGAAAAAATACTGTGCCCATTAGTTTGTTGTGCCTCTGTCCAGCAGTGACACAGAGATGATTCCCGGGGTAAACCTACGATCTCCCATCCACAGGTCTAGATTTCTCTTGAACAGAGTCAGCGAGGTGCTCTGCCTCACATGGACCGGGATTCTATTCCACAGCATAGGGAGTCTCTGAGTGATAAATCTATCCCTCCAGCACGTCCTATTTATATTCGTGCTAAGGTTTAAGTCGCTTGCTCTAGTGGTTTTGGTGTATTTGGATTTTTGAGGTGGAGCATGTCCATTAATTCCGGGTTGGACATGGCCTTGTATGTCAGGCACATGTCACCTCTGAGCAGACGGTATGCGACTGAATAGAGCTGGAGTTTCTTCAATCTGGCAGCATATGACAGATTTTGGAGTCCCTTTATCCTTTTGGTGAGGAACTTTTGGGGTCTCTCCAATTGCTGCAGATGTCGGGTGAGATACATCCCGAATGGGGCATTGTACTCGATCATTGGTCTGATAAGTGAAGAGTACAGGGGAACAATGACCTCACTAGATCTGGATGTGAATCCCTTCATGATCAGGTGGGCAATGTAGAAGGTCTTTCTAACCACTTTAGCAACGTGAGTGTCAAAAGAAAGGTCACTGTCAACCTGGGTCCCCAGGTCCCTGATAACCTCTTCTGTGCTTAGTGGATTGCCACCTATATGGTAGCTTGGGGTTACCTTGTTTTTCCCGAAGGGTATGACTATACATTTTTGGCGTTTAACTTCAGGCCATGGCTCTGGCACCAGCTATCTGTTTCCGTGAGTCCCTTCTGAAGGATATCCGTGTCCGATGCACTTTCCACTATGGCGCCCAGTTTGCAGTCGTCTGCAAACTTTGTCAGCCAAAGTCCTCCCATGTTGGCCTGTACTTCTGAGAAGTAGATGCCAAACAATAGGGGCCAAGGACCGAGCCCTGTGGGACACCACTTGTGACCGGCTTGGAGTCTGACATAGCGCCAGCAACTCTAACCCTGTGGGTTCTGTCCTTAAGCCAGTTTGCAACCCATCTTGTGACATATGGGTTTACATTTAAGCTGGTAGTTTTTCTACAATACCCGAGTGGGGTATTGTGTCAAAGCCTTTGCAAGGTCAAGGTAGGCTGTATGGACTGCCTTTCCCTCATCAATGGCCTTGGTGACTGTTTCAAAGAAGTCGACCAAGTTCAAAAGGCATGATCTTCCCTTGACAAAGCCAAACTGGGTCGGGTCCAATGTCTGCAAATCCCCTATATCTTTGTTTATGAGCTCCATTATGATCCTCTCCATAGCTTTGCAGACTAGACTTGTTAAGCTTATGGGGCGGTAATTACCAGGGTCTGTAGAGGCGCCGCCTTTGTGGAGTGGGACCACAGTTGCCGTACGCCACTCCTTGGGCACGTATCCTGTGGTAAGGCTGAGATTAAACAGCTGCCTTATGTGCGGGTTTAATTCCTCATTTAGCTCATGTAGCACACAGCCGGGGACACCATCCGGTCCCATTGATGCTGTGTTTTTAGCTTTAGAGAGAGCAGCTTACACCTGCGCATTTGAGATGTCCGAGAGGCTACACTCGGCTGGGATAGTTATCTCTCCTTTAGGGGGGGAGAGGGGGGTGAAGTTTGCACTGAACCTGTCTGCCAGTATGTTGGCAATGTCTGTGGGTTCAGTGATTTTTGTATCATTTTGGACTAATTCTGAGCCTATCTGGGAGTTTCCACCCAGGTTCCTAACATAGCTGAAAAAGGCCTTATGGTTGTCCTTTGAATCCATGGCAATTTTTCTCTCAAAATTGGCCTTAGTTGATTTTATGAGTGCTCGTATTTTTTTACTAATAATGATCAGAGATGACTTCCCTTTTATGGATTTTGTTCTATCATGTAATAGCTTTCTCCTCTTATTGTAAAGTTTGTTAATGGCTGGGGTCCACCAGACTGGAAGTTTGCCCTTTGTGGAAAGAGTCTTGGTTTTATTTGGGATTGCCTGATCCATGCAGTCCTGGAGGTGTTCATAGAAGGCATTTGTAAGGGCTTCCGCAGCTTGGGTTGTGGTTTCCACTGGCTCAGGGGCCTTGAAGGATACCACACCAGTCTTGAGTAGTGTGAAGTTTGCTTTAGAGAAGTTCTTCACTATGGTCTTTTTTGTTTGGGGTGGGGGCAGGATGTGGATTTCCAGTGAGATTAGTTTATGATCAGATCTCACCAAAGAGGGATATACTTCCGGTGTGGAGCATTTTGTCCCCATGTTTGTGACAATGAGATCTAGTATATTTTCTCCTCTCGTGGGAACAGTGACTATCTGTTCCATGGCATTTGAATTTATGAACTCCAGGAACCATTGGGCTAGAAAGTTAGGGCTTGAGTAATGTTCCCAGTCTATATTCGGGTAGTTGAAGTCACCCAATATGATGGTGTTTGGAGATACATTTATACCCTCCAGTGTCTTCAGGAAGGCTGTGTGGGGTTCCTGAGTTTGAGAGGGTGGCCTGTAGCATGCTACAATTTGTAGAGCAGTTTTGCCTATGGTTAGTTGCACCTGGATGGTTTCGAAGCTTCATGCGTTGCCACCAATCTGGAGGTGTGGGTATCCTTTATGAATATGGATACACCCCCTCCTTTTGTGGTGTGGTCTGGGTTTTGGGGCCGGAACTCATGATATGAGGTAAAACCTAATAGTGCCGGGGTGCTCTCAGGAGCCTTGAACCAGGTTTCAGTTACAGCACAGACATCGATGTTCTCCATACTGAGAAGGGCCTCGAGTGCGTGCATTTTGAGATTTAGACTTCTGGCATTGAGCAGCATTACCCTCAGTTTCTTCCCATTTTTGTTTTCTAGGGTGGTAGGTTTAGAATTTGAGCCTGGCCTAAAAAAGGCACTATGGGGGTGGCAAGAGCCTTAGCCAATATCCGGAATCCCAGGGGTGACAGGTGCAAGCCGTCCCTTATGAAGCAGCGTGGCTTGTCAAGCATGTCATCCCAGGCAGACAGACACTGGATCCCCTTTGAATGACACCAGACATTAAGCCAATTGTTAAAGCTGATCATCTTGTCTCTATATTGTGGCATCATTCTTGGTGAAGGAAGGATACTGCTCAGGGTTAGGGTCATACCTGCCTGGGCTACATAATCAGAGAGCTCCTCTATGTCTCTTTTCATGTAGTCCAGGGAGGTACATCTCAGGTCGTTCACACCAGCATGGACAATGACTGTGTCATATTTGTACTTGCCGTGGAGTGACCAGTGCTTGTGTTATGTGGCGGATTCTAGCGCCCGATGGGCAGCTTACTGTGACCCTCTCCTTGTTCAGCCTGGTGAGTGGGACGTCAGTGTGTCTGACTATGGAGTCACCTATGACAAGTATGTTTGGTGTTGTATTTGGCCTTAAGGGCTGTGACTGCTTTGCACACTGCTTTTGTGGCTTATGTGTTGCTTGTGGGGTGTCTTGAGGTAGCAGTTGTTTGGGTGTCTGCTTTGGAGGCCTCTGCTGTTTAGGTAAATTTTACTCAGAGCCTCGAGTATGTCTTTGTGTGTTTATGTGTTTGATTCAGTGGAGTGGTAGCATTATGTGAGGCTGGTTTTGTGGTGTGTGTAGTTGCCTTCTCCTCCTGTCTGGTCTTGCCAGTCCTGAGTTGAGAGAGCTCAGCCTCCAGTTTGGCTAAATAGCTGCATCTCTCGCAAGTATTTGTGTTATGTGGGAGGAGGAGAGGGTTGTCTGTGTACATGAGGCAGTTATAACATTGCCTCAAGATTCCCAGATTCACCAGCTGGACCAGAGAGGAGATTGACAACTGACCTTTGGACATGCTAGAATAATATTGGGAAATCCTTAATTGAAAACAAGGGCCAGTGGGGAGTGAGGGTGTAGTGCTTTTAATTTTTAGTGCTGACTTATAAACTCTAACGCGATGGAACAACTGGTCACCACTCCCACAAGAGGGAACAACATATTGGACCTGGTCATCACCAACATGGGGACTCTATGTTTCACACCAGAGGTAAACCCCTCATTTGTAAGATCAGACCATAAACAAATTTCCCTGGACATCCATATCCCGTCCCCACCCCCAGCCAAGGAAATCACTGTAAATAATTTCTCAAAAGCCAACTTTGCACTTCTCAAGACTGAGGTGGAATTCTTCAAAGCCCCCGGGCCAGAGGATAATACAGCCAAATCTGCAGAATCCTTTACAAATGCATTCTATGAGCACCTGCAGGACTGCATGGATCATGCTATCCCAAATAAAACCAAGACTCACTCCTCCAAAAACAGGAGACCGGTCTGGTGGACCCCGGCCATAAATAAGCCATGCAAGAGAAGGAGGAAGCTACTACATGACAGAGCAAAATCCCAACGATCCCTCATAAAATCATCAAAGGCCAGTTTCGAAAGAAAAATTGCCCTAGACACTAAAGATAATCACAAGGCCTTTGTTAGTTATGTCAAGAATATGGGTGGAAACTCCCAGATATGCTCTGAATTGTTGCATAGTGGTACAAAATATACCGAACCTACAGACATAGCCAACATCCTGGCAGACAGATTCAGCGCAAACTTCTTCCCCCCTTCCCCCCCAAAGGAGCAAATGCCTATCCCAACTGAATGTAACCTCCCTGACATCACAGATGCACAGTTGAAAGCTGCCCTCTCCAAAGCAAAAAACACAGCATCTATGGGATCAGACGGTGTCCCAGACTGTGTCTTACATGAGCTCCAAGAAGAACTGAACCCTCACATTAAGTCACTGTTCAAACTTAGCTTTACTACAGGATATGTACCCAAAGAATGGCGTACAGCTACAGTGGTCCCACTCCACAAAGGTGGTGCCACAACGGACCCTGGGAACTATCGCCCCATAAGCCTGACTACTCTGCTCTGTAAAGCTATGGAGCGTATTATCATGGAACTTATAAACAAAGACATTGGGAGCCTCCAGACACTGGACCCTACCCAATTCAGCTTTGTTAAGGGCAGATCTTGCCACTTAAACCTAGTTTATTTCTTTGAAACAGTTACCAAAGCCATAGATAAGTGCAAGGTAGTCCACACAGCCTACCTGGACCTCGCAAAAGCCTTGGACAAAATACCCCACTTGGGCATCATAAATAAGCTTACCAGCTTAAATATCAACCCCTATATTACAAGATGGGTTGCAAACTGGCTCAGAGATAGAACCCACATGGTCAGAATTGCAGGTGCCATGTCCGAATCCAAACCAGTTACAAGTGGCGTCCCACAGGGCTCAGTTCTGGGACCTCTCTTGTTTGGTATATACTTCTCTGAGGTTCAGGCTAACACGGGGGGATTATGGCTGACAAAGTTCGCAGATGACTGCAAACTGGGGGCCATAATTGAATCTCCTGCTGAAACAAGCATCCTCCAAAAGGGTCTCACAGAGACGGATGCTTGGTGCCAGAGCCACAGCCTCAAGCTAAATGCTAAAAAGTGTGTAGACATTCCCTTTGGGAAAAACAAGGTGCCCACAAATTACCACGTAGGTGGTAATCCATTAAGTATGGAAGAAGTAATTAGAGATTTGGGGACCAACGTAGATAGTAATCTCTCCTTTGATAATCGCGTTGCCAAAGTGGTTAGAAAGACCTTCTATATAGCCCACCTTATCAAGAAAGGGTTTGCATCTAGATCAAGAGAGGTCATTGTGCCCCTCTACTCGTCACTCATAAGGCCCATAATTGAATACAATGCCCCTTTTGGTATGTACCTTACCCGACACCTGCAGCAACTGGAGAGACCCCAGAAGTACCTCACCAAGAGGATCGTGGGCTACAAACAGATGTCCTATGCAGCTCAACTAAAGAAACTCCAGCTCTACTCAGTTGCTTACCGCCTACTCAGAGGCGATCTATGCCTGACGTACAAAGCCATGTCAAACCCAGAATTAATGGACATGCTCCACCTCAAAAAGTCCAAGTCCCTTAGAGCTACACGCTCCAGGGACTTAAACCTCAGCACAAAAATAAATAGGACATGCTGGAGGGACAGATTCATTTCCCAGTGTCTCCCCTCACTCTGGAATAGAATCCCAATTCATGTTAGACATAGCCCCTTGCTGACCCTCTTCAAGCTAAATCTGGACGCGTGGATGGGAAATCACAAATTCACCCTTGGGATCTCTTCTGTTTCCCTGCTAGACAGAGGCACAGTAAACTAATCTTAAAAGGGTACCTTCTGTGACCTACTTTACAGAGGCACAGTAGGCTAATCTAATAGGGAGGCAGAAGCAAAATACACTCTGGCTAGGCTTATAAATGCCCTAGGGCAGATAGCCTAGTATCTACCTATGAACCTATGAATCTATAAAAAGTTCTGTTTATTTAAAATGTTAGCACTTTCATGGCTATTGCTGCCACTTCATCAGACATTGATACAAAGAATTAAAACCACATTCTCTTTTTAAAACGGACTTCAACCAATGGGACACAACTCATCAGTTTATAGCTGTGAGACTTTGGGCAGGATTCACGAAGGCTTGCACGGAGTCTAAGAGTAGTGTAAGACTCCATGCAGCCTTTGCGGTCCAGGAACAGCCCTAAATCTCGTGTAAGAGACCAGCTAAAATGTCTCTTACACAGAGTGGGCGTGGATATGCTAATCACCTCACTTGCAGCTGAAAGGCATGCAAATGAGGTAGATTAGCGATCTAGGAAGCCCAAAGCAGCCCGTGTAAGAGCCGTTTTAGCTGCAGAAATGTACTCAGTTGACAACTGAGTACGTTTCTGCAAAAAACACAATGGAGCCATGGCAGCTCCAAATAAAGGGTGCATATGTGTCAGGCAGCATGCCAATGGCCAAATATGTGGCCATTGGCAAGGTACCCCGATGCAAATATAAGAAATAAATATATATTTTTTTCGGCGATGTTTAAACGCAGCGCAGCCCCGCGCAAATGGACTGCGATGTATAAAACATAAAAATGAAGGTTATAAACCCACAAATGTGGGTTTTATGCAATACCTGGATTTACAATGCAGGGACCAGCAGACCAAAACCAACATGGCCACCGTTTAGTGGTTGCTAAGGGGGGAAGCTGAGTCTAAGACATGTAACTAAGCATTAGTAGGCAATCTGATGTAAATGAGTGTTAGGATACTGAATTCCACTGTCACATAGCAAATGAGCACATTCTGAGTAGTGTAAGAGATACATAAGGGAGAGGAATAGAGTAGGAGATAGGTGACATCACAGGGGGGAATGGTAGATAGAAATGCAGTTCATTGGAGGTCAGTGTTACATGACAGATGTCAGACACATATCATGGAAAGAGGAGTGCCACAAGATAAGCATGGGAAAGTCAAGAAATGGAAGGTGTACACTGTTGCTTACACCAAAGTTTCTTGCTGGGCGTGCATGCACACGTGTGCGTGCCATGAAGCGCGAGTAGGGCAGTGTGTGCGCGTGTAAGGCAGACTGAGCATATGGGAGCCTGTTGGCAGACTTGTAAGACTGTTTGCGCTAGTGTGCGTGTGTTTTAACCCGAATAAGCAGATTCTGAACCGTGTTAGCATGTGTGCGCGCGTGTAAGCCACTGTGAGCGTGTTTCTGCTGGTATGCACGTTGCTACCCCCTGAGGAAACAGAAAGGAAAAAGGAAGCAACAGAATTAGTAGGAAGCTAGCAGGGAATACTGCTGGAGCTAGCAGGTGAAAACAATTAGAAGAAGGCAATTACACAGGCAGAATAGTAGCTCAGCCAAGCACTTAAAACTCTGCAAACAGCAGTGCAGGATGTTTCTCTCAAGAGACACTGCAAGACAGGAGTAAACTATTAGAAGTGAAAACTGAAAAAGCTGAACTCAGAGCAGAAATGATAGGGGCTGCCATAGCTGTCATAAGGAGACATAGGCTACTTGCTGAGGGTGGTGACAATGCAAATGGTGCCAGACAACCCACAGTGAGGAGACGGAGAAGAGTGTACAGGCCCAGGGTCACCTACCACGGGTTACATGAGCTGGAGATAGTAGAGGGCTATAGAGTGGACAGAGACCTCCTGCAGCAAATTGTCGAGCTGTGCAGGCCACGCCTCACACACAGAACCAACAGACGGGAACCCATCCCAGTGGAAACCAAGGTATGTGTTGGCCTAAGAATACTAGCAACAGGTACCTTCCAGAGACCAACTGGTGATATGATGGGGATATCACAGGTATCAGCCTCCAGAGTACTGTACCAGTTCCTGGATGCCATGTCAGCACATGTCAGTGATCATGTATATTTCCCCAATGCCCGTGAGGTATTGGCCAGCAATATGTGTCTCTTCCAGCAAATAGTGGAATACCCTGAGGTAGTGGGTGCAATAGACTGCATGCACATATGCATCAAAGCACCAGCCGGTGAGCGGGGTAGGGCCTACATTAACCGCAAGGGCTTCCCCTCCATCAACTGCCAGGTCATGTGTGATGCCTAGGGCATAATAATGAATGCGTGTGCTGGCTGCCCTGGGAGCTACCATGATTCCCATACCTGGCATTTGATGCAGCTGTACCAGACATTTGCCAATGGGGACATCCCACATGGACACCTAGTGGGGGATGCAGGTTATGCACTGGAGCCATGGCTGATGACACCCATCAGAAACGCACACACACCTGAACAGGAACGCCATAATGAGGCACACGCACAAACACGTAATGTAATAGAGCGTGTGTTTGGGCTGCTCAAGTCACGGTTCCGGTGTCTGGACACATCTGGTGGAGCCTTGCAGTACTCACCAACTACATGTACCCAAATTGTCATGGTATGTGCTATGCTACATAATATGATCTTGCGAAAACAGCTGCAGTAGGGCCAGCATAGGGCTGGGCCAAACAGCAACCCACCATTGCCAAGGCCATCACAGACAGAGTGTGACTCGGAGGAGGAACAACCTGAGCCTGCCCCAGTAGGCAGAAGGAGGTGTGCCCAGTATGCCCTGGCCTTGGCAAAGAGGCAACACATAGCACATACACTGGCTCAGTAGGAACCCTGGGAATGATACCCCTCTCTGACTCACTCATATAATAACAGGGATGCCTAAAATGACATAACCTGCTCTCAAACATGTGCAGGGAGTGTAGTATGTGCATCAGACAGAGGCAGCCCTGCAGCACCACCTGAGGCATGAATGCCATGTGTTAAGCAATGTAACAATATGCAGTATATGCACACTTGATGACCCTGACTAACATCCTACCCTCACCAAGCATGATGCCACAATATGACGATGAGATGATCAATTGCAATAAATGGCTGAAGTATTGCAGTTAGTCAAAGGGGATCCAATGTGTGCCAGCCTGGGATGACATGCTGAGCATGACATGATGCTCCACCTGCTAGGGGTGGCGTGCACCTATCAGTCCAGACCTTATGGATACTGGCAAAGGCTGTTGTTACCCACAGTGTGCCCTGAATGGGTAAGGCTCAAAACACAAACCCACATCCATAGGTATCACAAGGGATAAGGACGTAGATGTAATGCTACCCACTGCCATAAGTCTAAACAGCAAGATGCATGCAGTCTAAACTCCCCCAGTATGGAGAATGTTGATATCTGTCCTGTAACAGAAAACTGGGTCAAGGCTCACAACAGCACCCTAACACTACCAGGTTACACCTCATACTGTGCTGTACAGCCTCACAAACATGGAACAAGCTACAAAGGGAGGGTGACTAGCAATAATTGTCAAGGATAACCACACCCCCATGTTGGTACCACAACAAGAAGCAGCATGGACTAGCCATGGTCAAGTAACAGTGGCTAAAACTGCCTCCCAGTTTATAGCCTGCTACAGACTACCATCCTAACACCAGGAACTGCACCTGGCCTGTGTTGGAATACATGAATATATCAAGCCCTCCAAACCACATTATTTTGTGTGACTGAAAATACCCAGACATAGACTGGGAGCATTATACTAGCTCCAACACTGTAGGACAAAAGTTCCTAGAATCCATAAACCAAAATGCCCAGGAACAACGTACCACTCCCACAAGAGGGGTAAGCGTACTGGATGTGATAATCAGCAACATGGGTACTGGATGGCAAGATGAGAAGTGTATCCCTCACTGGTAAGACCAGACCATAGAGTAATCACACTGGATATACACATCCTGACCACAGTCCCTGGCCAGAAAACCACAGTGAAAAACATGTGTAAAGCAAAAGTTGCACTCCTCCAAACTGATGTGGAATCCATTAAAGGCCCTGTGCAGGTGCAAAATATGGGCCACACCTCAGAACCTGTATACAGGAATTCCATGAACACTGCCAGGAATGCTTGGATTATGGTTTCCCAAATAAAACCAAGATACAATGCCATACACGCAGGCATCTGGCATGGTGGAATCCAGCCATTACCAAACCATGCAAGAGAATGAGGAAGCTACTACATGATAGAGCAAACATAAAAAGGGAAGTAATCACTGATCAGTAGTGTGGCAATAAAGTATGTCCACACATACAATTCACTAAGGCCAGCTACAACAAGTTGAATCTGTAAATCTTGAGGCAATGTTACACCTGCCCCAAGTACACAGACAACCCAGAACTCCCCCTAAGAAATACAAATAGATGTGAGAGATGCAACCAATTATCCAAACCGGAGGCTGAGCTCCCTCAACTCAGTACTGTCAAAACTAGTCAGGAGGAGAAGGTAACCACACACACCACAAACCCAGTCCCACATAGACCTATCACAACTGCAAACCAAAGACATAAACACAGAAAAACATTCCCGGAGGCCCTAATTACAAACACACCACATCAACAGAGGCCTCCAAAGCAGACACCCAAGCAACCACAACCTCCAAACATAGCACATGCAACACATAGTACACAAAGCTGGTGTGCCAAACAGTCACAGGCCAGAAGGAGAAACAACACGCCTGATACAGATGTAATAGGTGACTCCATAGTCAGACACACTGCTGTCCCGCTCACCAGACTGAACAAGGGATACGGTACAGTAAGCTGCCTGTAGGCTGCTACAATATGCCACATAACACAAATACGCAGGTCACCCCAAAGCAAGTAGAAATATGATGCAGTCATTGTCCATGCTGGCGTGAATGGCCTGAGATGTACTTCCCCAGACTACATGAAAAGAGACATAGATGAGCTCTCCGATTATGTAGTCCAGGCCGGTATGACACTGACCGTTTGCAGCATCCTACCCTCACCAAGAATGATGCCACAGTACAAACACAGAATGATCAGCTTTAACAAGTGGCACAATTACTGGTGTCATTCCAAGGGGATCCAATGTCTGTCTGCTTGGGATGTCATGCTTGACAAGCCACGCTGCTGTTCCAGGGATGGCTTGCACCTGTTACCCCTGGGCGTCTGGATATTGGATAAGGCTTTTGCCACCTCCATAGAGCCTTTCGTAGGCAAGGCTGAAAAGACTAACCCACCACCCTAGAAAACATAAGTGGAAAGAAACATAAGGGTAATGCTGACCAATGCCAGACTTGTAAACCTCAATATGCATGCTCCTGAGGCCCTCCCCAGTATGGAGAACATTGATGTCCGTGCAGTGACAGAAACCTGCAGCAAGCCTCCTGACAGCACACCAGCACTACCAGGTTATACCTCATATCATACGTTATGGCCCCAAAACCTGGACCAAAACATAAAAGGAGGGGGAGTATCCATATTCAGCACAGACACCCATACATCCAGGTAACTGACAATGCACGAAGCATCGGAGAACACCCATGTACAACTAACCGTAGGCAAAACTGCTGTACAGTCTGTAGCATGCTACAGACCACACTCTCACACACAGGAACCCCACCCAGCCATCCTGAAGACACTGGACAGTATGAATGTCTCACCAAATACCAAACAAGGTACTCACAAATTACCACATAGGTGGTAAACCATTATGTATGGAAAGAGTAATCAGGGTCCTAGGGACACAAGTGGACAGTAACCTGTTATGTGACACTCACATTGCCAATGTGGCTAGGAAGACTGTCTATATTGGACACCGTATCATGAAAGGATTCACATCTACGTCAACAGAGGTCATTGTGCCCCTATACTGTTCTCTTATCAGACCCATAATCTAGTACAATGCCTCATTTGGGATGTACCTTACCCGACACCTGCAGCAGTTAGAAAGACCTCAAAGGTACCTCACCAAGAGGATAAAGGGTCTCAAATATATGTCATATGCTGCCTGGCTGTAGACACCCCAGCTGAATGCAGTCACATACTGCCTACACAGAGGCGTTGTATGCCTGTTGTACAAGGCCATGTCCAACACAGGAGTAATAGACATGCTCCACCCCAGAAAACCAAAAGCCATCGGAGCTGTGAGAGTGAGAGATGTCAACCTCAACACATAATGAAATAGGATGTGCTGGAGGGACAGATACATAACCCAGAGGTTCCCTACACCCTGGAACAGAATCCCACTCCATGTTAGGCAGAGCCCCTCACTGACACTCTTCAACAGGAATCTTGCCAAGTGGATGGATGATCGTAGATGTACACTGGGGGTCTCCACTGTGTCACGTCCAGACAGAGGCACAGTAACGTAAATCATAAATGGCCATAATATTCACATAGCAAGGGGTGGTGAAAGCCACACACACTCTGGCTAGGCTTATAAATGCCCTAGGGTGGATAGCCTAGTATGAACCTATGAACCTATGAAGATACAAATTGTACAGGACACTAAGGATAATCACAAGGCTTTCTTAACTGATGGTAGGAACCTTGTTGGGAATTCACAGATATGCTCTGAATCACTCAAATATTACAAACAACATACCAAACACACACATATATTGCCAACATCCAACCTGACAGGTGCAGTGCAACCCCTCAGAATGCAAAATATCTATCCCAGCAGACTGCTGGCCCCCTGACATTGCAGATGCTGAGGTAACAGCCAGCATCTACAAAGCAAAACACACAGCAGCAATGGTATGAGATGGTGTCCTGGGCTGAGTCCAACATGGACTCCCAGAAGAATGGAATGCCAAATCACACTACTGCTCAATGTCAGCCTTACCACAGGATATGTACCCAAAGAGCAGTGTACAACAACAGTGGTCCTTCTCAACAAAGGTGTTGCCCGAATGGATACTGCAAACTACCACCCCAGAATCCTGACAAGCTTGGTCTGCACAGCTATGGACAGGATCAGCATGTACCGCAGACATAAAGATATTGGGGACCTACTGACACCGGACCCTACCCAGTGTGGCTTTCTTAAGTGCAGATCCTGCCCCTTAAACATGTTTGACTCATTTGAAACAGTCATTAAGGTCATTGATGAGGGCAATGTGGTCTACACAGCGTAGCTGGACCTTGCAAAGTCTTCCATACAATACCCCACATGTTCATTATAGATAAGCTCACCAGCTTAAATATAAACCCCTATGTCAGTAGAGGGTTGCAAACCAGACCAAGGACAGAACTGACATGGTCAGACATGCTGCAGCCATGTCAGACTACAAACCAGATATAACTGGCATCCTACAAGGCTTGGTCCTGGGACCTCCCTCGTTTGGTATATATGTCCCATAGGTACAGGCCAACATGGAAGGACTGTGTCTGAACATGTTTGCAGAGGACTACAAACTGGCCACCATATCTGACCCTCCAGCTGACACAAGCATCCCACAAAAGGGCCACATAGAAACAGACAACTGGTGCCATAGCCATGTCAGCAAGCTAATTGCAGAAAAGTGTATAGTCAACCCCTGTGGATATACAGTAAGTGCCCACCAATTACCACATAGGTGTTAACCCATTAAGTACTTAACATGTAATGAGAGACCTGGGGACACAAGTTGATAGATATCCTGCATTGGACAAGCATGTGGCTGTAGTGGTTATAGAAATATACCATATACCCACCTAATCATGAAGGTTGTCAGATCTAGATAAGGGGAGGTCATTGTGGCTCTGCAGTCATCCTTCATCAGCGTTACAATTGACTACAATAGCCCCTGTGGGATGTACCTCAGCAGACACCTCCATCAACTGTAAAGTCCCCAAAAGTACCTCACCAGGAGTATCAAAGAGCTTGAACAGATGCCATGTGTTGCCTGATTAAACAAACTGCAGCTCCACACACTGACATACTTCCCACCCAGTGGCAAGCTGTGCCTGATGTATAAAGCCATGTCCAAGCTGGAATCAATGAACATGCTGCACCTTGTACAATCTGAATGGCAGTGAGCTATGCACATGAGAGACCTGAACCCCAGCACTGACATACATAGGACAAGCTGTACTGAATGATCCATAACACAGAAGCCACCCCCACTCTTGAGTAAACTCCCAGTACAGGTTAGCCAGAGAGTCACTCATCGACTTTCCTCAAGAGGAATCTTGATGAGTGGATGGGAGATGGTAGGTTTACCCTGGGTATCACTGTTATGTCACGGGTAGACGAAGGCACAGTATACTAACCATGACATATGTCATGGCAAACTCCACTTACAATGTGTGTCGAAGGACAAACACACTCTCTGACTAGCATTAGAAATGGCCTAGGGCACATCGCTAGTGTTTGCCAATGTACACCTATGTTGTGGAATACACTACCAATGTTGGACAAGCCCAGTTTAAGTAGTTCATATCTGAACATAATGCAACATGGTCAGATGTGCACAACTGGCCCCTAACCAGGCTGTTGTGCTCACTATGAAAATGTAAAGCAGTGATAGGACTAAAGCCCAGGATACTGTCCACCACAGTGAAAGTACTGAACCATTACACTATATGGTACTACGGTGTTAGGTCAGTATGAAAGGATGTTGACAACTGTATGCAAAGTATCCCATGCAAACCCTGCAGGCACAGTATAATCCCTGTTGTGTTCAGACACAAAGCAGTTGGACAGTAACTACACAACATGACACACAACACACAACCATAAACGTGAGATATTGTTGAAGTTCACACTCATCCACAAATGTGGTGGGCTGCAGAGTTCAACATATGGAAAGCTCACACTGGGCATGCTCACACATTTTGATAAATGAGACATATGTCAGACAACATGCCATAGAAAGCCTGAACTGGGCATGCTCACACACTTAGGCCAAATCTCAGTTTAGCAGTTGGCCACACATATCCAGTATTTGTACGTGTAATTCCAGGAACCAACCACATTACAGCAATCTGCCCAGTGCACACAGTTAAATGACTACAGAGACATATGTGATATAGTGGATCCCTCTCATATTCAAACATCTTCCACAGATACACAAGTTGTTCATAGAAACAGGGAATGCTATGGCAATAAAGACATGCAAACAGTCTATCAGCAACAAATATTGTGCATCTGACAATTAAACATATGGGTGTAGAGGTCAACACTAGGCTGTTTGCCCTAGGGAATGACAGCTTAGCCAGAGTGTGCTTGGCATCTGCCTTCCCAGTACAGTAGGCTACTTTGCCACTGTAAAGTAGGTCACATAAGGCACCGTGTGAGGCTAGTGTGCTGTGCCTCTGTCAAGCAGGGACACAGTGGAGATCCCAGGGGTTGAATTTGCTAAGCCACATCCATGTTGTTGGTGTGTGCTGGAAGAGGGTTGGTGAGGACCTCTAACAGTAAGTGGGCGTCAATAACAGACTGAGGGGAGCCTTATCTGTATTGTCTGGACAATTTCACTGTCAAAACTTTGTCGTGATGATTATGAGGGATTGAAGTGTCGTGCCAGTACTGTTCAGAGATGTCCTCCCTCTGTGGGCTACTGCTCTGCAATGTATTAGCTCACTCCGTCTGTTCGACAGCTCATATATGGCTGGTGTACACCTGACAGGTGTCCTGTTGTGGAGCAGTCATGGGTATATTTGGGATAGCATAATCAATGCAAACCTTCCACATGCTCATAGAATGCAATTGTCAAGGATTATGCAGAGTGGCCTGTATACTCCCCCAGCATGGGTCCTTTGAAGTCTTCCACCCCAGTCTTCACAAGTGTAAAGTCTGCATTTGATAAATACACTTTGTTTGCAGTGACAACCTTGCCTGGGGTGGGGATGGTATATGGATGTCCAAGGAAAGGTGGGTATGGTCAGATATCAACAATGGTGGTCTACTCTGGTGTGGAACAGTGAGTACCCATGTTGCAGATGGTCAGGTGCAATATGTATTCCCCCTTGTGGCTGTGGTGAGTGGTTCTGCCATAGCACATGGACTCACAAATTGTAGTGGCTGTAGGGTAATGTTGTAGAGGCCTGAGTAGTTCCCACACACAATATACCTTTACCTGACGTTAACAACTGGAATGGTGTAAGTGAACACCTGCATATCTTGGCACTGTTCCCAGGGAAGCAAAGTGTGTGTCCTGGATGTGGGAGGGGTGGTCCGAACTGGTTGTGTTGTGTGTTACAGGTCCTGTGGTCATGAAGCATGATATAGAACATAACCTGCCAGTGCGATGTGCATATCTGACCCTGAAGTAGGTGGCTGCAAATGCATATATATGCTATTCCCCACCTGACAGGTAGTACTAGATGTACATACCTCTGTAGAAATAATGATGTCAGCACCCTATAAATACTGCAGGTGCAGAGTAGATGCCCAGTAATTCGGATAGTGTGCTCCGCTAATGCGTCTCTCTCAAATGTCATAATATAGTTAGGTAGGGGTTTGAATCCTGAAAATACTCAGTGTGTGTGTGTGGGTGAGCGGGATTGGTGTGTGGGCAAGTCTGTGTGAGGGAAATGTCCCTTTTGGCAAATGGGAAAACACACTATAGGATGCACATTCCCCTTTCTAAACACTGATGATGTCAGCACCCTATACGTACAGCAGGAGAAGGGAAACCTCCCAGTAATGCAAATAGCGTGCTCTGCTAATGCGTCCGTCTCGAGTGTTATAACATAGTTAGGTAGGGGATTGCATCCTGCAAATGCTCAGTGTGAGTGGAGGGGGGCTAGTGTGTGTGCAATTCTGTATGAAAGAAATATCCCTTTTGGCAACTAGGAGAACACACTACAGGATGCACATTCCTCTTTCTAAACACTGATGATGTCAGCACCCTATAAGTACAGCAGGAGAAAAGAAACCGCAAAGTAATGCGAATAGCCCACTCTGCTAATGCATCTATCTCAAGTGTCATAACATAGTTAACTAGGGGTTTGAATACTGCAAATGCTCAGTGTGTGTGGAGGGGGGTTAGTGTGTGTGTGCAATTCTGAATGAAAAAAATGTCCCTTTTGGCAACTAGGAGAACACACTACAGGATGCACATTCCTCTTCCTAAACACTGATGATGTCAGCACCCTATAAGTACAGCAGGAGAAAGGAAACCTCCCAGTAATGCGAATAGTGCGCTCCACTAATGCGTCAGTTTTAAGTGTCATAACATAGTTAGGTAGGGGTTTGAATCTTGCAAATGCTCAGTGTGTATGAAGGGGGGTTAGTGTGTGTGCAATTCTGTATGAAAAAAATGTCTCTTTTGGCAACTAGGAGAACACACTACAGGATGCACATTCCTCTTTCTAAACACTGATGATGTCAGCACCCTATAAGTACAGCAGGAGAAGGGAAACCTCCCAGTAATGCAAATAGCGTGTTCCGCTAATGCGTCTGTCTTGAGTGTCATAACATAGTTAAGTAGAGGTTTGAATCCTGTAAATGCTCAGTGGGTGTGGAGGAGGGTTAGTGTGTGTGCAATTCTGTATGAAAAAAATGTCCCTTTTGTCAACTAAGAAAACACACTACAGGATGCACATTCCCCTTTCTAAACACTGATGATGTCAGCACCCTATAAGTACAGCAGGAGAAGAGAAACCTCACAGAAATGCGAATAGCATGCTCTACTAACATGTCCGTTTTGTGTTCCATAACATAGTTATGTAGGGGTTTGAATCCTACAAATGATGTGTGTGTGTGTTTGGGTAAAGGGGGTTAGTGTGTGTGCAATTCTGTGTGAGAGAAATGTCCCTTTTGGCAACTAGGAGAACACACGACAGGATGCACATTCCCCTTTCTAAACACTGATGATGTCAGCACCCTATAAGTACAGCAGGAGAAGGAAAACCTCCCAGTAATGCGAATAGTGTGCACTGCTAATGCATCCGTCTTGAGTGTCATAACCTAGTTAGGTAGGGGCTTGAATCCTCCAAGTGTGTGTGGGGAGGTGGTAGTAGGGTGTGTGCAATTACATGTGTGAAATAACTGACCCTTATACCAACCAGTACAACACACCAGCTGCTGCATATTCCAATCTCTACACAGAGATGATGTCAGCACCCTACAAGTACAGCGGAAGAGGGCAATTCTCCCAGTAATGCAAATAGCACGCTCTGCTACTGCGTCTCTCACTACTGTCATAGCACAGTTAGTTATGGCTTTGAATTCCACACATGCCACATGTGTTTTTGTCACACAGAATGCCCATGTGTGTGGGTTGTTGTTCACAATAATGCATGACATCGATTAAACCAGTAATGGCAATGGACACAGACTATGTATGTGTGTGCCAAATACACATATGTACTTGTGACCTTCAATAGTTCCCATGTCTGACGTCTGCCACATGTGAATACATGGTATTTGCACTGGATAACATTATGACTGTGGTCTTCTGTGCGGGTGCTGCATGTGGTATGTGTATATACAGTGTGAGATGTATATGGTATCATCCTAGCAGCGAGGGATACACATCTAGTCTGGGGCATATAGTCTACATGTTGTTGTGAACAGGTGCTGCATGTTTTCACCTGTTGTGGGAGTGGTAACAAGTTGTTCCATAGCAATGCAGTGACTACATGCTAGGAACCTTTCAGCTAGGGTGTTGTAGCTACAGTAATTCATCAGCATTCAGTAATACGTCAGCATTCCTGGTGATGGTATGATGCCATCCAAGGTCAGGGTCATACCATCCTGAGCCACATGCTCAGAGAGCCCTTCCATGTTCCCTATCATGTAGTCCAGGGAGGTACATCACAGGTTAGCCATAGTGGCATGGACAATGACTGAGTCATATGTGTCCATGCCTCTGACTGACCTGTATGCTTGTGTTATGTGGTGGACCATAGTGCCCCACGGGCATATCACTGTGACCTTCACCTTGTCCAGCCTGGTGAGTGGGACCTCACTGTACCGGACAATAAAGGTAACTAACACAACTGTAGCAGGTGTGTTGTCTAGCCGTACAGGCTGTGACTGCTTGGCACACAGGATTTGTGTGCTATGTGTTGCACGTGCTGTGTTCCGGCTTAACGTATGCCTGTGTGCCAGCTGCAGAGGTGTCTACTGCTCAGGCAGGATGCTATTCTGAGGCTCCACGAATGGCCCAGTGTGTTCACGGGTTTGGATTGCTGTCAATGTAGGTCTACATCAGACTGGTATTGTAGTCACTGTAGTATTTCATGCCACCTGACAGGTTATGCCAGTACTGGGTTCAGAGTGCTTAGTCCCCAGTTTGGCTATGTGGTTGCATCTCATACATGTGTTGTACGTCCATGTGTAGGGGAGAGGGTTGACTGTGTACATGTGGCAGCTGTGACATTGCCACATGACCCACATATTCCACAACTGTACCATAGAGGTGAATGACAAGTGACATTTGCACATGCTACCATAGTATTGTGATTGCCATGGTGATTAACAGCACATAGGGCCAATGGGGAACAAGGTACATAGGTTCATAGGTTCATAGGTTCATACTAGGCTATCTGCCCTAGGGCATTTATAAGCCTAGCCAGAATGTGTTTGGCTTTCGTCACCCATTTTAAATTTATTTTGCTATGCCCTTTTTCGAGGTTAGTATACTGTGCCTCTGTCTAACAGTGACACAGAAGTGATACCCGGGGTAAACCTACGATCTCCCATCCACTCATCAAGATTCCTCTTGAAGAGAGTCAATGAGGGACTCTGCCTAACCTGGACTGGGATTTTATTCCAGAGTGAAGGGAGCCTCTGGGTTATGAATCTATTCCTCCAGCATATCCTATTTATTTCAGTGCTGAGGTTCAAGTCTCTCGAGCGCATAGCTCGATGGGATTTGGATTTTCTGAGGTGCGGCATGTCCATTAATTCCGGGTTGGACATGGCTTTATACGTCAGGCACAGATCGCCTCTGAACAGGTGGTATGCCACTGAGTAGAGCTGGAGTTTCTTTAACCGAGCAGCATATGACATCTGTTTGAGCCTTTTGATCCTCTTGGTGAGGTACTTTTGGGGTCTTTCCAGTTGCTGCAGGTGTCTGGTAAGGTACATCCCAAAAGGGGCATTGTACTCAATTATGGGCCTGATGAGGGATGAGTAAAGAGGCACAATGACCTCCCCTGATCTAGATGTGAATCCCTTCATGATTAGGTGGGCTATATAAAATATTTTTCTAACGACTTTGGCCACGTGGTTGTCAAATGAGAGATTGCTATCAACTTGGGTCCCCAGGTCCCTAATTACTTCTTCTGTACTTAATGGATTACCACCTATGTGGTAATTTGTGGGAACTTAGTTTTTGCCAAAGGGGATGACTATACACTTTTTGGCATTTAGCTTGAGGCCATGGCTCTGGCACCAGTTGTCTGTTTCTATGAAGCCCTTTTGGAGGATGCTTGTGTCGGCTAGAGAGTTGATTATGGCGCCCAGTTTGCAGTCATCTGCGAACTTGGTCAGCCACAGTCCTTCCGTGTTGGCCTGTACCTCCGAGAAATATATACCGAACAAGAGAGGTCCCAGGACTGAGCCTTGTGGGACACCACTTGTAACTGGGTTGGAGTCTGACATGGCTCCAGCAATTCTAACCATGTGGGTTCTGTCCTTGAGCCAGTTTGCAATCCATTTAGTGACATAGGGGTTTATATTTAAGCTGGTGAGCTTATCTATAATGCCCGAGTGGGGTATTGTATCGAAGGCTTTTGCGAGGTCCAGGTAGGCTGTGTGGACCACCTTCCCGTCGTCAATGGCCTTGGTGACTGTTTCAAAGAAATCAACCAGGTTTAAGAGGCAGGATCTGCCCTTAACAAAGCCGAACTGGGTAGGATCCAGTGGCTGTAGGTCCCCAATATCTTTATTTATGAGGTCCATGATGATCCTTTCCATTGCTTTGCAGACCAAGCTAGTCAGGCTTATGGGGCGATAGTTTCCAGGATCCGTTGAGGCACCACCTTTATGGAGAGGGACCACTGTTGCTGTACGCCACTCTTTGGGCACATATCCTGTAGTAAGGCTGAGATTGAACAGTAGTGTTATGTTTGGGTTTAACTCTTCTTGGAGTTCATGTAGGACACAGCCCGGGACACCGTCTGGTCCCATTGATGCTGTGTTTTTTGCTTTGGAGAGGGCGGCTCTTACCTGAGCATCTGAGATGTCAGGGGGGCAGCACTCTGCTGGGATAGATATTTGCCCTTTTGGTGTGGAGGGGGGGGAGTTTGCGCTGAACCTGTCAGCTAGGATGTTGGCAATATCTGTGGGTTCGGTATATTTTTTGTCATTTTGGACTAATTCTGAGCATATCTGGGAATTACCACCCAGGTTACTAACATAACTAAAGAAAGCCTTGTGATTATCCTTAGTGTCCTGTGCAATTTTTCTCTCGAAGCTGGCCTTAGACAATTTTATGAGTGCCTGTAGTTTTTTGCTAATACTGATCAGTGATGCCTTCCCTTTTTGGGATTTTGCTCTATCATTTAGTAGCTTCCTCCTTCTATTGTATAGTTTGTTTATGGCTGGGGTCCACCAGACAGGACGTCTGCCTTTGGAGGATTGGGTTTTGGTTTTATTTGAGATTGCATGATCCATGCATTCCTGAAGGTGTTCATAGAATGCATTTATAAAGGATTCTGCGGTCTGGGCCATATTTTCCACAGGCCCGGGGGCTTTGAAGGATTCCACCTCGGTTTTGAGGAGTGTGAAATTTGCTTTAGAGAAGTTTTTCACTGTGGTTTTCTGGGCAGGGGGTGGGGTCGGGATGTGAATATCCAGTGAGATTAGTTTATGGTCTGATCTTACCAGTGAGGGATACACTTCTGGTCTGGAGCATAGAGTCCCCATGTTGGTGATGATCAGGTCCAGTATGTTTTCCCCTCTTGTGGGAGTGGTAACAAGTTGTTCCATAGCATTGGAGTTTATAAATTCTAAGAACCTTTGGGCTAGGGTGTTGGAGCTAGAGTAATGCTCCCAGTCTATGTTTGTGTAGTTGAAGTCACCCAATATAATGGCGTTTGGAGAGACCTTCATATTTTCCAGTGTTCTCAGGAAGGCCGAGTGGGGTTCCTGGGTTTGGGAGGGTGGTCTGTAGCAGGCTATAAACTGGAAGGCAGTTTTACCCACTGTTAGTTGCACATGGATAGTCTCCGATGCTTCGTGCTTTGCCACCAACCTGGAGGTGTGGGTATCTTTGATGAATATCGATACTCCCCCTCCTTTTGTGGTTCGGTCCAAGTTTTGGGGCCGAAAAGCATGGTATGAGGTATAACCTGGTAGTGTTGGGGTGCTCTCGGGAGCCCTGAACCAGGTTTCTGTTACTGCACAGATATCGATGTTCTCCATGCTAAGGAAAGTTTTGAGTGCGTGCATCTTGAGGTTTAGACTTCTGGCGTTGAGTAGCACTACTCTTAGTTTCTTATCCCTTGTGATACCTATGGAGGTGGGTTTGTCTTTTGAGCCTTGCCTAAAAAAGGCACTATGGGGGTAGCAAGAGCCTTTGCCAATATCCGAAAGCCCAGGGGTGACAGGTGCAAGCCGTCCCTAGCGAAACAGGTGGTTCAACAGAAGGTGAGTATGTGAGGGTGTAGTGCCTGTGATTAGTTAGCACTGGCATATATGACTGCTCACATGGACAAATGCCAGGTAAGTCATATGCAATTTGTCACAGGCAACGTACATGTGAACAGGACAAACAGTGATGTTTTGTCAAGTGAGACATGGACATACATATAGTAAGCTGTGCAGATGTCACTAGGAGTCCACAGAAGCTCTGTAACTCTGCATTGCAGGTGGGATCAGTGTTCCAGGGTAACTGCAAGCAAACATGCATAAAAACAAAGCTACAGAAAGCAGGGCTGCATGTAGTCCATTGTACATCAAACAAACTGTACCACTTCCAGTAGGTAACAGTGCAAATATGCAGGCACTATACACATGTACATGGAAATACACAGGTCAGATGGCTAGGGTCCAGTCTCAGCACACACAAGTGTACAGACCATGTACCGTCAGGATGTACAATAACTGGATGGAAACCCAGGTGCTCATACCTGCAGTAATACACATGTCAAATAACAGACACTGAGCCTTCACTCAGTGGTTCCATACTTAGTAGGATGTATGCTACCTGGCCTGCCACCACAGTATCCCTAACATGTATGGGGACTCTCCCTCCTGTGACAGTTAGTTTTGTGTGTTGGGGCTGTCTAGCATGGTACGAGATGTGAGCTTGCAGTGCTAGGGTGCTCCTGTGTGTCCTGTACCAGTCGTGTAGTACTGCACACATATCAACATCCTCAAACATCCGCATTGCAGAGTCCAGTGTGGGCAACATGCCACTTGCAGTTTACATGTCCGTCATTGCGTATCAATACTTTCATTACCTTATCCCCTGTGCTACCTATGTATGTAGCCTTCTGTTGACATCCTTACCACCAGTATGCCAACATGTGCAGATGATACACTATGGTACTTACCATGGGTGTAGACAACAGTACAAGACAATCATACCCTTACTGCATCAGGCATGCTGGGATATACCCACAATTATATCAGCACACAGTACTGTTAACAACATGATACTATTACTACACGTCTATGTAGTCACCCTGTATGTTAACCTGTACCTGCACTGATGTTACAGATTGCAGGAGGTGGCACAGTTTCATCATATGCACAGGGTGTGAACTTGGTATGCCTGAGTCTGCCACTGATACCACCAATTGACATACATGTGTATGTGTGTTGGTGATGGACAGCAGTATAAGGTGGGGCAATGTTGATGCAGTGTGTGCGTGTATGTGGTAGCCCTAAGTGTTGTCAATTCGCATGTGTGTATGGATGCACACAGTTCCACCTCATGGCTGCCATATACTGGTGTTTGTGGACAGCCACAGACTGTACCTGCCAGGTCATACAGATCAGTGTCTGTGGCCATGGACATGGTACCTGTGCCTTGCAGGGGTGCTACGGACCGTATCCGGTACCAATCCAGACTGGGTACTGTCATCAGAAGCAGGTGTTCGTTGACTGGACACAGATCCCTGTCGGGCCTGTCCAGAGCCACGTGCACATGGTCTCCTGGGGCAGCCTGATGACAGCACAGACCCAGCATTGCTGGGGCTGCTGCTGGCACTATGGGGACGGCCGCGGCCCTGTTGTCGTCTGCGATGACTGCCAGCTGCTGCTGTTGCTGGAATATGCCCACGTTGACGCCTCAACCATCCACCATCGCCCTGGCTCATGGACATGTAGTTGTGGAACCTGTCTAATATGTCCCCACAATGTCTGTCTATTACATCGGTGAAATTACGGATGGCAGCCGCAATGTCACGCATACTGTCAGTCATGGCTGTGCGACATGCTGTCAGCTCCCTCAGACCCTGTCTGGTGTACCGTTCCATACGTGACTGTGCCTGCATGACAGCCTGAAACATAGCTGAGGTTGTAAGACCTCTCTGGGCACGTCTGACAGGGGCAGTACGCCCACGGATGATCCCACGAGAACCCCTGGACATCTGTCTGTGTGGTACCATCTCTGGGCCATGCCCATGGCTGCTGTGTGGGGAAGCATGAGCCACAGATACCACATTACCCTGGTCAATGCCCACTGTATCCTGTCCATCACCTAGGGACATTGGTGACAAAGGGTGTATTGGCAGGATAACTGTGCGCATTGATGGGGTTGACAGCTGTGTACTGTCAATTGGCTGACCAATGAGGGACCCTGGAATACCTTCCTGTGCCATTACACAGATGTCATCATTATCAGTACCCATGGCACCTGATTCAGGTTTCCTGCTGCATGACACCAGAGCAGCACCAGAACCTGTGGGAGGGAAACAGGAAACACAGTTTACAATGTCTACACAATGTTACCAGTGATGCACACATGCACAGGTGCACACATCCACACATGCACACATGCACACATGCACACATGCACACATGCACAGATGCACGCATGCACACATGCACACATGCACACATGCACACATGCACAGGTGCACATATGCACACATGCACACATGCACAAAGTTGCACACTTGCACACTACTCAGTATGCGAGATATCAGCACACAGACACACCTGCATGCATACACAGAACACTACTCAGTGAGCCTAATATTACTATTACTATCAAGACTATTAAAGGTATTGTTAATACACACTCACCAGCATGGATAGGCTGCATTGCTGTTACACCGGAGGGACCTGCAGAAGTGAGGAAATTAATGTCAGTGGGCACAACTGTGCCATTGTTACTGAGTATGATACAGGTCAGTAGTACAACAGTCGCCTTTCACAGGTCAGCTGCTGATATTGAGAATAACACACTTGCACATTAAATACTATGATGACAGCTACAAACCAAGGACACACCTCACACATGCATTAACTACCAGTGTACACAACAGTCAACTATACATATGGCATATTACCTGCATGCTCATAGTCTTGTTGCTGCGTGGCTCCAGCCTCCATCATAATGCAGGTCTGCTGCTGTTGTTGTTGTTGGCGGGCTGGAGCCACAACACTTATGAGTAGTTCCTCCAGTCTAGTGAGTGGGGGATGTGTAGCCACCCCACCACCTGTGGCAACCTGTTGCCTGTGGATATCCGACGCACGCTGATGGACATTTCTGATTAAATCACTGCAGTGATGTCGTACCTGCTCATATGTCCTATTATGCGTGCCTATGTCATTTACCCGACGGACCAGGTCTTGCCACAGTGCAGCCCTCTCCTGCTGATTCTGGCTGGTGCGGGGAAAAGAGTATTGCATAATCCCGCACCAGGCTCTGGTGTATCTCCTCATCCTCAGCTGTAGAGTACGCTGGATTGTGCTGGTGAGTCATGGTCCTGAAAAAGGAAATAACATGATATCAGCAAAATATGTCAGCAGAATTTGGCACACATACTACACATGCTACTCGACTGTTGTGATACAACATATCTCACATATATAGCATCTGTCTGTCTATTGGTGGATACACATGTAAATGGCCAGCTATCAGTGCTCAGCCAACAACTGTGCAACAGTACCTGGCACACTCCATACGACATACTACCAAACCCCAGCAGTCAGAACACTGATTCAGGTCCAAAGCACCTCCTCACTCTGGGTGTTTGTATCGAGGTACTGTATGGGGTACATCATCAACTACTGTGAGCTGACCACAATCTAATTGCCCTGGATATACATATCCCACCTCCACCACCAGCACAAACGACTACAGTGAATAACACTTCAAATGCAAACTTTACACTTCGTAACACTGACATGGTATCATTTAAGCCCACTGGGCCAGTGGAAGACACAACCCACAATGCTGACCCCTTCACAAATGATTTCTACGGGCATCTCCGAGAATGATTGGATCATGCAATCCCATATAAGACCAAGACACTCTCCACAAAGGGACAGCATCCTGTCTGGTGGACCCCAGCCATAGACAGATTGTATAACAAAAGATGGAAGCTACTGCAAGACAGAGCATAATTCCATAAAGGGAAGGCATGTCTGATCAGCACTAGTAAGGAGTATTTTCTCTCATACAAACATCCATGGGCAACTTTGAGAGGGAAATCAACAGGGACACTACAGATAACCACAAGGCCTTCTTCAGTTATGTTAGCAACCTGGTCAGAAACTCTCCAATATGCTCATAGTTAGTACACACCAACAAATAATTCACTGAACCCACAGATATTGGCAACTTTGTGGCAGACAGGTTCAGTGCAGGTTTCCCCCATCCCTCTCCCCCAAAATAAGACATACTTATCCCAGCTGACTGTAACCTCCCTGTCATCACAGATGTCCAGGTGAGAGCCGCCCTCAGAAAAGCAGAAAACACAACATGAATGGGACCTGATGGTATCCCCGGTTGCATGCTACATGAACTCCAAGAGGAGCTAAACACACATATAGAAGTGCTATGTAACACTAGCCTGACTACAGGATATGCACCTGTACACTGGCGTACAGCAGCAGTGGTTCCACCCCACAAAGGAGGCACCTCTACATACCAATACAATACAACACAATACAATACATTACAATGCAATACAATACAATATGCTATTGCCCCTGGGACTACAGCAGCATACTGTTCTGCTACCCTGACCATTGTGACACATGTGATGTGATGGTACCTGCTCCTGTCAAACAGTTACACAGGGTAACTCATATGGCATATTACCTATCTGACTAACATTCAGCAGGGGTATGTGTGACATGTACTCATGGGGAGTCTTGCTTCTTAACGCTGTGTGGTTTCTTGCAGGGTATGTCTTATCTGTGGGTAGGAACCTGTACCTCTACCATGTGCTCTCTACTGCAGTGTCACGGATGACACACAGCAGTCATTTAGGTTGTGGATGGTGTGAGGTGTTACTATGGTTGTTGGACATCTGTCATAGGTGTGACTTAAGTATGTAAATCCAGGAGTGGTAACCTCTATGTGGGTAGTATGTGTGTACTCTGTGGTGTTTTCAGTCACTGTGCATTGGTGATGTGTTTGAGTGCATTGTCACAGTGTTGTACATGTCACTGTGTCCTTCTCCATATCTGTAGCTGTCATGTGAGGTACATACCGTGGCAGCCATTGTGTGGTGTGGAGGGGTACACTGACCTACATGTTCATAGCTGACACACTATGCCTGCTGACACATACCATGTGCAGGTATTCCAGGAATAGTGTGCCACTGTGAATATCATTGGGGGGACTATTGTACACATTTATGACCCTGTTCACCCCTGACACATGCAGTGGTGGGCAGCCGATCACATATCTGGTGGTTACTGGTGTAGATGATTTGAAATGGGGTATGGTACTCCAGTTTTGACACTGGTGTTCACTCCATGCCTTTGTCACCAGGCACCTGTTTCAATACATCTGTACACATGTGCCCCACTCAGAATATATATACATCTCTCTCTCTCTCTCTATATATATGTATATATATATATATGTATATAGATATATATTTATATATATATTTTTATATCTATATATATATATATATATGTATATATATATATATATATATATATATCTATATGTATATATCTATATATATGTCTGTATACATATACACATATATATATATTGATGTACATATATTGCTATATATATGGAGAGAGGGGGATGTGTGTGACAGAGAGGGGGTGAGAGTGACAGAGGGTGTGGGACAGGGGGAGTGTGAGATCGTCATATACAGTCATACCTGTAGATAGTCAGATCTGTCTGTCTATGTATATGTATCTACATATATCTATATCTGTATGTGTGTATTACATATATATATGTTTGTACATATTCTATCTATCTACATCTGTCTATGTATTCCTACATCCCTCTCTATGTATGTATACATATATGCATATTATATATATATATATATATATATATATATATATATATATATATATATATATGTATATACATACATACATATATTGACATACATACGCATCCATATGATAGATAGGTATATCAACATGTTTGTTTACAAAACTGTATACACACACTAACATACTGCTAAACATACATAACTGTGAAACCTACTTTGTACATTGCACTACAACCTACATTCAACCTACATTGATATGTGCACATATATGCCCTCACATACATATGTATGTACAGCCTTCACTGATAGTTGCTGTATGTCCCCTGCCCTATGCACATCTTCATATACATATGGATACAGACCAATGACATATATGGAGGGTTCACAGTATGTAGACTTTTATAGTATTACTTTACATTACCTGTGTTTGTCACAGCTGCTTGTGTTGCCATCTGGTTTTGTGTCCTGCTGCTCCACTTGCCAGTTGTCAGCTTTCGAGTGGTTGTTTCTCACTCTCTCTCTCTCTCTCTCTCTCTCTCTGTCTCTCCCTACCTCCACAGGGTGCAATGAAAGTATTGCATGTGTGGACTGGGAGTACAGCATGCTTTTGTAGGTATCTGCATATGTCCATGTGATGGCCTCTGCACCAATTGTTAGCCAGCATTTGCTAATTGCATGCAGCCAGTTGTGTACTGATTGCAGTTCTCACTGTGATTTCAGGACAGTGCTATAAAAAGGTATGTGAGATAGGCGTAGCCTTTTCAGATTTTAAGGGCAGGGACCATGCTGGTATGCTGTGGACACTGTTCTGTGAGTGTAAAGGTTAGTGTCTCTCTCATATTTCCGGCTGTGTTGTAGACTAACATTTCTCCATTCATTTCTCCAGTTTCCTGTATTAAGTGTGTATGTACACTGACACCTAAGACTACTACTACTGTTAATGTGGGTGTGTGTGCTTTCCTGTGGGACATGTGGTGTAACTGGTGTATAGCAGTGGCTCTTGCACTTTGTTGCTATGGCTTCAATATTTGCCCTTTACATTCACTACTTGTATGCCTGCTAGGTGTCTTGACTGTAGTGTGTTGCTGTGGCTTTCCTATTTTCCATGTACATTCACACCTTGGAATGCTTGCTATATCTGCTAGGGTGTTACTGCATGCAGTGTGGTCTGGCCATGGTGTGGGCCTTGACATCTAGTAGGGTATTTGATTATGCTGCTGAGCAGGCCCCAGAGACTCTCAGGTGCATCTTTTATCTGCCTCATGGAATGGTACGTATCTGTGGGGTACACCCATTAAAATGTCTGGTTTTCTGCAGTTGTGACTGTGGGATAGCATGAGCATATGTATTACTACACTATTTCTGCCGTGCAAGTGGTGCATACTTTCAGTACTTCATAGTTTCCATTGCATGTGTTGTAACACCTTTCTGCCTACTGTTTGTACATTTCACAGGGAGTCTGTGGGGCATCCCTGTAACTCAGTCACTGTTGCTATGTCTAGGCTCTTAACTATTCAAATATGGCAGTGTCAGACCTCTCAAGTGTACAGATATTTGCAGGTTGTCCACATTTTTGCCTCATATTTTGGTCAATATCTCATAAACAGCTTTTCTGGCAAATCACTGTGGGCTCAAGTCAGACTATAGTGACAAACATTTAAGTTTCAGACTTCATACCCTTCCAAACATCCAACAGAATGCAGAACCTGTTACTCTCTGAACTGTCTAAGTTGGTCGTAGCATTATTTGGAATGTGTCCCTGTTTTTGGCCCTTTGCTCCACATTTTTTATTACTTAGTCCGGATGTGTTCCTGTAAGAAGTTGTGGGGTATGGGCAGTGATTATCCTGCTGTGAGTATGTGTGTGGCTTGCAAGGTGCTACAGTGACATTATTACCTACTAGCTACCAACTAGCATGGCTGTTTCTGTTCACACACTACTATTCTAGAACTCCACTACATTTGACAGTAAATATACATGACATGCTTTGTGTACTACACATCCTATATTCCCTTTACATTCATTCCTACTCTTACATGATATATTTATTGTAGCACAATGTTCTTATATAACAGTCATGGCTTAGTGGTAAGTCATGCAGACTACTGTTTGCAAGGTCCTGGGTTCGGGACTGACTGTGGGATTTTATTTTGCTATTGAGCAGACTACAGGACTTGTCATTCAGAGTGACTGAGGCACTTTTAAGCAGTTGTAACTGGGTTAGCGCTGGTTTGCGCGGAGCTCCAGCATGCGCAATGGCATTCAGCTCCACGCACACCCGCTTACAACCGCTTAAAAGTGCTTACTCTTGCGCACACCCGCGCTATTTTCTTTGAAAGAAATGAAAATGGGGAGACAGGAAAGTTGTGAAAAAGGGGTCACAAAGAGGGTAAGACAGTAGGGAAACAAGCTTGGGTTTTGCAGTAGGGATGTAGGTAAGGCCCATAGCTGCCCATTTCTTCATCAGCAACAGCTGTGCATATGTTTGTAATTTGGTGTGACATTTGAAACCTTCCAGCCCTGAGAGAGGTGTGAGGACAACAATAATACTTGTTGTACAGCCAGTTGTAATTGACAGTTTCCATGTCCAGCAGACATGTGTGTGAAATGGGCAGCTATGTATGGGGCGTAATTTTTTTGTGGGTGAGAGTGGTATGTCAGGTACAGGAAGTCGGTATAGCTGGGGAGGTAGGTTGGGTAGGTCAACAGACAAGACAAACAAGACGCATACAGGGGCAGTGTATGACACATGTGGGGGGGGTTACACAATTGACGGGGATGGATGTTTGGATATCTAGAGCCCATGAGCCCACAGATGGCAACAGTGGAACTGATATCCCCACCCATGGGCAGTTGCCACTGTGCCTTCACAGCCCAGGACGGGGCTGTGCTGGGGGTTGTGTAGGCCAGGCAGCAGGCACACCCATTAGTTGTGCCACCTGTGCCTCAAGCTGGCGTAGGGGCCCAAGAACAGCTTCCTGGATCTCCCTATGCACCACAGTCCGGACACTACGGAGGGTGAGTGGTTGTTCTCCTCCGGCCACACTTGCAGAGGGGGTACGAGTCCCATCCCCTGCAGCGCTTCCACCCACAGGTGGCACAGGGCCACCGGAGGAGGGCCCGGACTGGGCACTACTGCCAGGTGCACTCGCCAGCTGAGGTGGGAGAGGTGGGCCCGCTGCAACCAGCCTTCCCTGTTATCCTATGTTTTGCATTATGTCATGACAGTTTGGGTTAGTAAAGTACAATACCATTCACAATTAGTTGTAACAGCATGCATTAGTATTCCCATTAACCAAACACCCAGATATTCAAACCATTGAACAGCAAGCATAACACATGCATATTTTGAACAGCAATACACAGTCCAACAACTTGCAGGGTTGATTGATGGCAACAGGCCATCAGGTTTGGATGTATGAACAGGGCAGATGCATCAACGTACATGCAAATATGTATGAACCAACAGGACAAATGTCCAGGGGTGTTAATTGTGATTGCACATACCAATTTCACGTGGAATGGATTATATGTGGTTATTGGGTAGGGTGAAGAAAATTTAATTAACACCTTCAAATACCAATACATATGCTGTGCATTTCTAATGGCTGCAGATATATACACAATACAGTTCTACCTACAGTTTCCTATGTGATAACTACTTCAAGTTGGTGATAGGAATGTTACTGCTACATCAATATACATTTTCATTTTTATTCATACACATTCATATCTGGCTCTGTTCAGCTACATCATCCTGCTACATTTGCTTTATATAGCTATAGACAACTGTGGATGTTTGGTATTTCAGACAACCATACTATCTGCATATTGCAGACTGAGAGCAACATATCCAGATTTTGGGATACACATTCCAGATGCAGTAACATTTTCAACACATTTTGCAGTTTGGTTCTGCTTGTCACATTCATTTCATTCTGTACTGACTGCAGTATACTTTATTCAGGAGTTATTATTACTTTATTGGTGGATTCATAACTCTTTCTCACACTCTCTCACTTGTTTTATTTTTACAATTCAGGATGGTACTTAATTCTAGGCTTTATTGACATGTTTTACCTGTAGTTATTACAATCCTTTCCAACAGTCTCACTTCTGTCATGTTTCTGTATTTCAACAGGGATATATTTCACACGTGTTTTACTCAGCTTCTGCAGCTGTACTTTTCAGCCTGCTGCAGGTTATGTACTATTATATTACAGGTGGGACATCTTTATTTCAGACTTTATTTCAGACGTTTTCATTTTTCTGTTTGGATTACAGACTGCATCACACTTTTGTAATCAAGCAATACTTGCAAACCCTCTTACACTGTTACTTGCACATTTTATTACTTAGTGACTACACTGCACTCTTTTGCTAACTGTCATACTTTTATATTTATTTACAGTTACAGGGAGAGGATTACTGACCTGCCTGGTGGCGCAACCGCACCAGCCTATCGCCATAGGCTCTACGGTTTGCAGAACGGACACCTGCAGCTGTAATATAAATAAAGTAATATTGGAATACACATCTCCATAATATCAGCTAGATTAATTTCTTACATAAATAATTAGATGTAACTTACTCAGTAGTGGGGCGTTGGGCATTTGCCGGGCCTCCTGGATCCAACGGTTCAGTTGGTCCTGCTTCCTTCTCTTCAGGTCCGCATGGTGGTGACGGACCTGCTCATCAGTCCTTGGTATCCCTATGGCAATGGTGAGAACATGAGCCAACCGGTCCCATGCCTCAGCCCTATATGCTCCCCACAGGACCTGGCCCTGCATGAGTTGGGCCTCATGATTGTGGACAAGGAGCCAAACCATATATTTGGACTCCTCAATGCTCCACCTCTGTGCTCGAAAGCAACTACCCTCTCCTACACCTTACATTCTGGCTGCAAGTTGGTTCTACAATCGGTTATGCTGTGTATTCCCGCCTATGGGGCTTATATATGCCGTTTTTCCAGCACTTATCTGTGATTGGCCATTTTGGAATTGTATCAGCTTCACAAAACCTGCTTTGTCATGCTCCTCTTTCTATTCATTCCTATATATTTGCTATTACTGCATTTCTAAATGTAGCTGTCATGGCTTAGTGGTTCAGTACCTTGACTATGGTGCATGGTATCCTGGGTTCGAACCTGGCCACTGCTTTTTATATTTTATGACTGTCTACACAGGCTAGGAGGTGTGTCTGTGTAAAGGCAGTTTTGTTACAGCTTGCTCAACGTTGCCCGTCGGTTAGCTTGTTGGCACGGCGCGTAGATCCTCGCAAACGGGGTATGCTGGTTTACGCGTCATTTGGCTGTCAGCATGCATATTATGCTCAGCTCAGCTAGGGGCACACAGTTTCAGTGTGTTAAACCACTGCTCACCTACGGGCACTCATTTTGCACCTGTTAAACTACTGCTCACCTATGTGCACTCATTTTGCACCTGTTAAACTACTGCTCACCTACGGGCACTCATTTTACACCTGTTAAACCACTGCTCACCTACGGGCACTCATTTTACACCTGTTAAACCACTGCTCACCTACGGGCAGATGCACTCAACTTGTTAAACTGCAGCTCAGCTATAGGCACATCTGGCATTTTTTATTATTTTGTTATCTCACATTTCTTCAAAATAAATGGCCCATTTCATTACATTTTACATAAAATATAATTTTATATGTGTGCATATATGTCAGGGACTTGTTTCGTGCTTATTTCACTAAAAATAAAAACTGATGTGGGGGGGGGCTCGAACCATGACTGCCTGCTCTTCAGCGGACGTCTCTACCGCTACGCTATTGCTTCTTGGCTTACTTTGCATATATAGTTCTTATATGCTTTTCCACTAACTGCTAACTGTGGCTAAGCTACGGGCACGCCCGCGCAAATGAGCGCACTCATGGGCAAACATCTTTACAGTTTAAAAAAAATATATAACATTTCATTTATATATTTTATGTTCATAGTCTGTGGGGACATGTGTTGTGTTGTGTTTATTCACATTTACACGGACTCTGTCGTGGGGGTTTACTTTCGGGACTTTTACTCTTCTGGGGGCGTGTTCGTTTGCAGGGCTCGGCCTACGGACACGCCCCCTACTGTCTTCCATGGACCGTGTAAGCCTTAGGTGTGATTCAGCATGCCCTCATGCATATGCATGACATGCTGACGTCACACCATTTAACTGCAGCCTCCGTGTAAGCCTTGTAACTCTTACACGGAGGCTTCGTGAATCCTGCCCTATCTCTTAGTTACCTATAAAAATGCAAGCTGATATTTCCTAAAAAACAATACTGAACTGTAAAAAGAGAATGTGGTTTTAATCCTTTGTATCATTGTCTGATGAAGTGGCAGCAATAGCCGTGAAAGCGCTAACATTTTAAATAAACAGAACTTTTTATGTATTATTCCCGCTGTGGGCTGCTTCACCTTTGCTTCTTCTATATTGTACTATTCATCATTTTGATGATTTCGTTGGGTGAAGCTCTTATACCGCTGGTATATAGCATGTTGGACTTTTCTATATTTTAGAGAATGTTATCTTATAAGAAATCTAGCTACCAATGAGAAAATTCAATATTTCTTCATCAATCAATAAAAATATTTGTATGTTTCAAAACATATGTATAGATAAAAAATGTATAAAAAAATATATATATGTATATATACTTAATATAAAATACAAAATACAATATTGATTAATCAAATCTCATTTTTCAAAAGGCTACAGATAGAATTGGTGTAATAAAATAAGATAAAATAAAATGGAATAACCATTACCAAACATGTTGAGAATACATTAAATAGATAATGACATTGTCAAGCCCTGACCTTTAAAATAGGTTTCAGAGATATGTAATAATTTATTCCAGGAGTGTTCGATGCATTTAATCTGACTTGCCATATAACTTCTCAGCAACTCAGTGAAGTTGGGTTGCCATATTTGGATACCTATATTTCTCACACACCCTCGGGATTTAAATCAAATACACAATGCAAGCCCACTTTTAGCAATTCCTACTTAGAGTGCCAAAGCTGCCACCCTTTTTCACAGAAAGAAAGTATTTTAAAAGGGAAATGTATAAAGGCAGCATGAATGTCTTCTAATCAACAAGATGTCATACAAGGACGTAATCTTATTGGTAGAATGTTTCTGGAAAGAGGTTACCCCATTAAGCTAGTTGATGACACCATTGAGTATGTTTCATCACAATGGGGGGTACAATACAAACCTCTGTTAGGTGCAAAATTTACGCAACAGGAGAAAAGTAGAATTGAGAACAATTCTAGTTTTTCATGAGCTATGATTTTAAAGTATAGTACTCAAGCATCTGTTATAAAAGACATTATAGGTAGGAATTGGAATGTACTTAGAGGTAATACCGAAGTTTACAGTTGTCTAGGTCACCAATCTAGGTTTGTATATAAGAATGGTAGGAATTTAAAATTCCAACTGGAAAATTATAAAATAGATAGGACCAATAAAGTACAAGTACTTAAAGGAACTACAAAATGTGGAGCTTCCAATCAGTGTTTATATATATATATATATATATATATATATATATATATATATATATATATATATATATGAGGGCAATGGTATAATTTTAGAAAACTTGTGTAAAAATAAAATTGATTTTCAGACAGGCCATTGTAACACAAAAAGTATGGTTTATTTAGCAATGTGTACAGCCGGCCCAGCATTTTATGTTGGGAAGATGGATAGACATTTAAAGAACAGAATCTGTGAACGTACATAACATTAAAAAAGAAAATACAAATAATGCCTTGTTTAGACATATACAGTCTAACAATTCTAACCACACTTTTCATTTTGCCATACTTGAAATTGAAAAAGTACACTTTACTCCTGGAGGGGATGATGAAAAACTTGTATTAGAGGAGAAAGAAGTTATATGGCAAGTCAGATTAAATGCTTCAAACCCTCCTGGAATAAATGATTATATATCTTGAAAACTATTTTAAAGTTCAGGGCTTGACAATGTAATTATTTATTTAATTTATTCTCAACATGTTTGGTAATGGTTATTCCATTTTATTTTATCTTATTTTATTACACCAATTCTATCTGTAGCCTTTTGAAAAATTAGATTTGATTCATCGATATTGTATTTTGTATTTTATGTTAAGTATATATACATATATATATTTTTATACATTTTTTATCTATACATATATTTTTAAACATGCAAATATTTTTATTGATTGTGTATTTACATCACATCCTATTCAATTAAGTCTATTTCCTGTGGTTGGATATATATAAATTTGTAATTAATGATTGTTTAGGTGAATCTGATGAAGGCCAGTTAAGCTGGCTGAAAATGCTTATTCTTGTTTCTTTTGTTATGTGTGCTTCTAAGGGAGTCTTTATTGTCTAGGACTTCTTGCTTTATTTGCCTGTCGTTTTTACAGTTGTGTTTTGGATTATCGTATTTTTTACAATTTCTTCATCAATAGTATTCTTGTCATATTAAAGCAAGCATTAGTTTTATTCTTTATGAAAATTAATGTGAAATACACCATAAATTTTAGACGCTTTGCTGTATTTGAAGATGAAAAAAGGGGAAGTTATTTCTCACTCTATATTTGATTTTAACCTTTTATACCAATGTGAAGGAACCCCAAGAATCAAACAAGAAACAATTGATAAAAAATAGAAAATTATCATCTGAAAGGCCAAATACTGCTTTGGACAAGTGAGAATGCAGAGATCAAATATATATACGTATGTGTGTGTGTGTCTGTGTGTGGGTATATATATATATATATATATATATATATATATATATATATATATATATATATACATATAAAATATCTAAATATATATATATATATATATATATATATATATATATATATAAAATATGCATATATATATATTTATATATATATATATATATATATATATACACACATAGATATGTATATATATTTTTGAAATAATATAAAGTTTGGTAAGGATACAAAACCCTGGACAAAATGTGTTTCTCAGTCAAACTGCCTTAAAAGTTAACCAAATTACATTATATAATAGATTCATAAGCCTGAAAGTAAGCCACCAGATTTACTATTTCAAGAAAGAGCCCATACCTGGAAATATGTAACACAAGAAATCACACACCAAATGAAAGAAATAAATCGCCAATGAAAACCAAATAACTAAAAAGCAACTAAGCAATGCAAAACCACCAAACAAAATTTATTAAACTAAACATCCCAGTAAGCGCTTTCAGCTATAGTAAGACTTCTTCAGACTGAATGAATCACTCCACCAATCCTCATTAAATAATCAAAATAATTCTTACATTAATTACCTAATTAAAAGCACATTAGAAAAAGACAATTCTGCCTGTATTTAATGTCTAAGCTTCCTTCTCTTTAAAAAAAAAAACTTTACCATAAACCCAACATATTAGTCATAGGAGACTACATTGTGAGACACACGGATGTGCCTATCACCAGGCTGGATAAGGGGAAAGTCACAGTTAGTTGTTTGTCAGGTGTCAGAATCCATCATATCACACATGTACTCAAGTCTCTCAACAACAGATTCTGTTATGACTCTAACATAGTCCATGTTGGCACAAACGAATTGAGACGTATATCCCCGGACTATACGAACAGAGACATGATTGAGCTCTCTGATATGTGTCCCAGGCAGGTATGTCCCTAGCCTAAAACAGCATTCTACCATCACCCAGAATGATGCCTCAATTCAAACAGAAAATTATTGACTTTAACAATTGGCTTAGTTTCTGGTGTCATTCCAGGGGATCCAGTGCCTGTGATCCTATGAAGATATGATTAACAGACCATGATGCTTTGCTAGAGATGGCCTGCATCTGTCTCACTTGGTTTTCAGGCTTCTGGCAAAGGCCCTCTCCTCCCTCATAGTGCCTTTTTTAGGAAAAGTGAAGAGTTTAATACTACCAACATAAAAATCTCAACAAAATGCAAATTAAAGGTCATGCTGCTAAACCCTAGGCGTCTAAACATGAAACTGCACTCATTGCAAGCATTCTTAACCCTTGAAGATGCTGACATTTGTGCAGTCACAGAAACCTGATTCAAAGCTGCAGAGAGCACCCCAGCCTTACCTGGTTACTCATCCTATCATACATTCAGACCCCAAAATGCAGGCAGCAAAGCCAAAGGGGTTGGAGTTTCAATATATATTAAAGACACACACACCTCCAGGCTGGTCAAACAGTATGATGCACAGGAGACACTCCAGGTGTAGTTAACCCTTGACAAGACCCCTATTCAAATTATAGCTAGCTACAGGCTGCCAAATTTGATTCAAGATGCCCACTCCACCTATCTGGACCTTTTCAAATCTATCAATATTCAACCCTTTACCCTGATCCTGGGTGACAATTACCTAACCATAGATTGGAAAAATTACTCATGCCAGAACACAAATGCACAGAGATTTCTCGATTTTATAAATGCAGATGCCTTGGAACAGCTAGTTGATACCCCCGCAAGAGGTGATAATATCTTAGACTTCGTATTAACCAACATGAGTAACCACTGCAGCACCCCTAAGGTATCATCCTCCCCGGTAAGATCCAACCATAAAGCATTCACTTTTGAAGTCTCCATCTCCCCTGACCACCCTATAGCTAGGGTCAAACAAAAAAACTTTTTCAAAGCTTATTACAACCTCCGGCCAGATGGTATAAACAGCTTCACAGCCCCCTCCCCCACTGTAGGAACTGACACCAATGTCCAAATCTATACCAAAGTACAATATGAGCATTTATATAGATGCATGGAATCAGGAATACTAACAGGATAAAATCATCCTCGGCAAGGAAGAGTAAACCTGTCTGGTGGACATCTGCAATAAATAAACTATATAACAAAAGTAAAAAAATTGCTGTCCAGGCCAAGAAGGGGCAGGTGTCCAATTGGATGCAATCTCTCCTTAGCCTGAACAAGCAAATAAGAGCACTAGTGAAATCCTCTAAAGCCAACTTCGAGTCCATATTGGCCACATCTACTAGAAACAATCATAAGGCCTTCTTTACATATGTCCACAATATCGAAGGAAGCACCCAGATCTGTTCAGAACTGGTGGTCAAGGACACCACATACACAAATGCAGTAGATATAGCCAATTTACTGACTGACAGATTCAGCAAAAACGTCTCCACTCTGTCCTCCCATCAGTAAATTAGGACATCCCCAGTACCTGCACCCTACCCCTTACCTCTAGGGAACGGATTATCACTGGCCTCTCTAAGGCAAATAATTCAGCCTCCATGGGACCCGATAACATCCCAGGCTGCATCCTACATGAAACTAGGTATGAACTTGCAGCACCATTAGGCACCCTATTCAACCAAAGCCTGAGTACCGACTTTGTCCCAGCTGAGTTGAGGACAGCCACTGTCATCCCTTTACACAAAGGTGGAGCGTCCACTGATCCAAGAAATTATAGAACCATCAGCCTAACTAGCCCGATCTGCAAGGCCATAGAATGGATTATCATAGACCTCATTAACTGGGACGTTGGCAACCTCAAAACACTCGACCCCACACAGTTTGGCTTTGTCAAAGAGAGGTCATGTCTGTTAAAACTGGCTGATTTCTTTGAGACAGTCATCAAAGCCCTGGATTAGGGCAAGACGGTGCATGACACCTACTTTGGCCTGGTCAAAGCCTTAGATACTATACCCCACTTGGGCATAGTAGATATACTCTCTCAACTAGGCATCAATCCATATGATACCAGATGGGTAGCAAAGTGGCTCACTGATAGAACCCACCTAATCAAAATAGGGGATGCCACCTCAAGCAGTAGACCCATAACAAGCAAAGTACCCCAGGGATTGGTCTTGGAGCCTCTGTTATTTGGGATATACTTCTCTGAGGTGCAGGCCAAAACCAGTGGGCTATGGCGGAGCAAGTTTGCAGATGACTGCAAGCTGGGAGCAGTCATCAATTCCCTAAGTGATGTGAACGTCCTCCAAGAGGATCTCACCCAAATAAATGCCTGCTGCCACAAGCATGGCCTCAAGCTGAATGCCAAAAAATGAATTAATATCACCTTTGGGGAGAGTGATGTCCCCCCATATTATCACATTAATAACAATGTCCTAAGTACACAATCAGTAGTGAGGGCTTTGGGCAACCAGGTTGATAGCAACCTGACTTTTGACCACCATGTTGCTTCCATTGTACAGAAAGCTTTCTAAATGGCCCACCTCATAAGTAAGGGTATCTCATTCAGGGACAAAGAGGTAATAAGATCCCTGTATTCTTCTCTTATAAGGTCAATTATTGAGTACAATGCCCCCTTCGGCGTGTACCTCACAAACCACATGCAGCAGCTGGAGAGACCAGAGTGTTCCTTACCAGTAGAATCCAGGGCCTTAAACACCTACCCTACACAGATAGGCTAAAAGCCCTGTCCCTCTACTCAGCTTCATACAGACTCCTCAGAGATGACCTCTGTCTGGCATACAAAGCAACCTCAGACCCGTCTTGATGGGACTGCTGCATATCTGCAAGTCAAGCTCCACTCGAGCAACCTGTATGCGTGACCTCAACTTGGTCTGTGATATCAATAGGACTTGTTGGCAGGATAGATTTGTGTCCCAGAGACTCCCCCATCTGTGGAATAGACTTTCTCTGCACGTCAAGCAGAGTACCTTATTATGCCTTTTTAAGCACAACCTGGATAACTGGATGGAAAACAGAAAATACACTCCTGAGATTCCACCTGTATCCCTGCTGGACATGGGCTCTGGGTGCTGATTTGTCTAAACATGGGCTACATTCTTGGCTAGGCTAATATGGACCTCAGGCCCAATAGCCTAGTAACCTCCTATGATCCTATGATCTTATAAAATTCTCTTTATTATTTAAGCCTGCAAAGAAGTTCAGAATAATTCTTATTTAGAAAACAGTAATATCCATCTTTGCGCAATGAAAGATAATATTGTGAAGGGACATTTGGTCAGAGTCAGTGAATTGACTGAAGATGATAATTTGTTTTTTGATGAAGGGGCAACTTTATGTAGTAAATTCTTAGTTAGAGTTTACCCTAATAAGCTTATTGAACAGAAGTTTGAGGAAGTTATTAATATGAGGGCAGATAGGAAGGGTCTACTTAGAGAATGTAAGAAAACACAATGTGATTATAATAGGAATGCGTTTGCAGTATCCGCTAGATGCGAATGGTATTAAGGCTGCTGTTCAGAGTAATTGAAAGATATTAAGTAGTTTACCCTGATGTTAAAAAAGTAATAGGGAAAGACCAGTATTTGTTAATAAAAGAGGGAGAAGTTTTAAAGATATTCTTCAGATTAAGCTAAGTGGTAAAAATGCAGTCATAAATAAAAAAGGAATGTATAAATGTTATAATTGTAAATATTGTTGATATTTAAAAATGGAATCGAACAATGTGATTATTAATGGTAAAAACATTTTCATTCAATGGTATTATTGTTGTTAATCAAAATTTGTAGTTTACTTTGCCTTCTGTTCAGTGTGTCCTACTTACTATGTAGGAAGAACAAATAGAGAGTCACACAAAAGGAGTTATGAGCATTTGTGTGCAATTGAAATGGGAGATGTGAGTAATGCTTGGGGCAAGCATTATGTTAATACTGGTTGCAAAAGTTCACCTAAATTCTATGTTTTAGATAGTGTCCCTAATTATCTAAATAGATTTGATGCAGAGGAAGAATTAGACTGGAAGGAATACTGCTGGCAAGTAAGATTGGTTGCAAGCAACCCTCCAGGCTTAAATGATAAAGAGAATTTTAAAGTTTTTTTTTTTTTTTTAAAGAGAAGGAAGCTTAGACATTAATTACAGGCAGAATTGTCTTTTTCTAATGTGTTTTTAGTTAGTTAATTGATGTGAGAATTATTTTGATTATTTAATGAGGTTTGTTTGAGTGATTCATTCAGTCTGAAGAAGTCTTACTATAGACGAAAACTGTTACTGAATGTTTTGTTTAATAAATTTTGTTTGGTAGTTTTGCTTTGCTTAGTTGGTTTTTAGTTATTAACCGAAGAAATCAACAACCATCTGATATGAACATCTTGTAACCGGTAAGTGGACAAGGCAAATAACTTTTTATATTTTTGTGCACCCAGAAAATGCACCACATGCACAAAGCTATCCTGGGAATGCTTGTAAATCAGAATTTGAGAGTTAACTACATGGCAAACATCTTACTCATCATTTTAGCTGAATCTAAGGGTAACATTTTTGCCCAAATGTTGACATCCAACACTTGGGTATTTAATCCAAATGAATTTAGGCACAAAAAGCAGTCTTGTTTATTATATCATAAAACAGGCAAAGGATAAGAAAGACCCCTGCTTTTTATGGTAAGACAGACCCACTGGTTACAATATTAAAATGCCCAAGATGACTAGAAAGAAAACAAACACATTCAATGCTTAGCAAAGAAATTCAAGAAAATGTGTTCAAAACTATGCACTGACCTTAATATGAGCCACGCTTCAATAAAAATACCCGTATATGTATTTGTTTTTCCTTATTAGTCATTGATATCTGTGATGTCCAGTTGCACTGTAGTCCATTTTCAGATGAGTTGTGGTTTTGAGGTAAAAGCTCCAGGAACATTTTACAGTAAGTATTAAGAAGTCAACTTTCCTCTTGCATATATTTGGTTATTTCTTCTCACTTTTGGGTATTGCAATATATTGCTTGACAAACAATTAAGAGCATGTTTCTTCCTCATAATAATCTTATAATCAAGTATATTAGTGGAGTAGAGTTAATGCAACCTTTAGACACAACAACTTACTGTTCCCCATGATACCTGCAATTATGTAAAATAAATTGAAATATTAATTTTATCTATAAATGGCTATTAGCCCCTCATTATTAGATATCTGGAAATAGGATATGCTAAAGAATCAAGAAAACAGTGCTATACATTGTTTCCTCGTGATATCTTTTTTATAACATTCATGCAGCAGAATTAATGTAATGTCCAGATGCCATGGTCTACCATAGCATTGTAACATTCACATGTTAATAGTAATATTACACCAAGCAATGTTTACAACAATGCAAAATAAAGCAGCATTTTCCTATTGCATGAATTTGGCTAATAATTCTCTTTCAAAGGCATTAGGCAACAGTGCTTTTTAGCTAATCAAAACAGTAATGCTTTATTTTGCTTTTGATTGATCATGTTTTAAATGATCACATTGCAGTAGTAAATTAATATCATTAAATTAATATCATATTATGTTGATAAGTGGCTCTTTAGACAACAGTGGGAAGCAAAATGGATCTTACTCCTAGATAAAGAACATATGGGTCAACTGGGTGCTTTGAGTGGTATCTGATGATGGTAATGCATGCTGTTTGTCAAGTTGCAAAGCATAAAGTTCAAGACTGAACTTAAACTCCACAGTTAATCAACATATATAAATATGCTTTAGGAAGGAGCCATAGTTACAGTGGTATCCTGAATTACTTTGTGCAAAAAGTTCAAACCCTGTCTAATAATTGCATTTTTTAATAGTTACTAGAAGCATGTTTTTGACAGCATGAAATGCATACCACATTGAAACAGTAAATCTGTTTACTTATGGGGTATTTGGGGAAGCAAAGATTCCTATGTTCTGAATTAAGTTTGTCAAACCTTTCAAACTAGACATCTAAAGCTCTTTTACATGTGAATTTGTTTGCTTCCCTTAGTGTCTCCCAGTTTTATTGGTCTTGTATAACAGATTGGGTAATGCACATCTGTCTTACATCTGTAGCAGGGACTTTTGCTGTTATCATATTCAAATGTATTAAGTCTTTGTTTATTTAGATATTTATTTATCTTTTTAATTCCTTTGGCCATCAGAATACAGAAGCACAACTTTGCAAATATTTTACTTTCGTAAGTCCTCCTATGTGTTACATTTAACGTAGCTTGTTCTTCCAGTTGATGTTAACCTATTCTCTTGAAAGGTGTCTGTTCACTGATTTTACAATATGACTCTATAGCTATGTTCCCTGATGTTTCCCTTATTGCCCTTTTATCACTCACTTAAGCTCCAGTTCATCTGTAGCACCCTACTTTTCATACTGCTGTTCCTTCATTGTAATTTCATGCATTCCTATGTATACTTTCATGTTTAGTTAGCTTGTAGACTGAGTTATATTACAGCTTGGGTTAACTCATGTTACATTTTCACACAACCTGTAATGCTACATCACAATACATATTCCTTATGTTTACTTTTGCTGATGATAGTTATCTTCAGCAACATGAGTTCTTTTTTTTTCTGCATACTGGTGTAGAGATATAGGAAAAACTAATTTGCATTGTACGCCTAGCACTTACATTTTCACAATACTCATTACATTCATAAATATGGTTTATCTACCATTAGCATGGGCTGGAATTCAAACAGAGATTGCTTGATAGTTTCCATGTGCAGGGCACAGGCAATCCAAAGATGGCTGCATGCAGTATGTGCAGAATGACTTATGCATGCAGTTAACATTTATGCTGACTGCATGCCACATATAATGTGTGTTGTGTGCTTCAGGCAATGTCAGTTATGCCCTTGAGACATGGATGACAACCCCACATTGGTGACTCACAGAAAATGCCAGAAATATCATAAAGCCCAGCACATGCAGAAATAAGGACTACTGTATAATTATTTGTTGGAATACTAAAGAGTAGAACACATTTACTATACATCTCCAGTGAGGCACTGTAACAAATCCTAAAAATATACAGGGATATATTTGTAGTGGGTACATAACTTTGAACTGTGTAAGCATCTGGAATACCCTGACAAAACTGTGCCAGAAAAGCCCACACAAGAAGCAGCAACAGCAGCAGGCAGAGATGAAATAGAAAGTAAAGTAATGAACCTACAGGGCTGCGGGCATTACATGCAGCATGTTATAGCACTGCCAAAGTGCCAGCATCTGATCTACAAATATGGACCATGACACAAACAACACAGAATAAAGTTATGTGTTCTGCAAAACTTAAGCTATTTAGGGCACTGCATGGTCTGGCGACACTGCACATCATACCTCTCAACCTCTTAGCAAAAGAAATCCAGACAGAGCCTAAGACCCAAAAATATGGGTAGATTTTAAATATTGCTCTAATAGATGCAGAAAGTTTCTAGAATACCAGGATCATAGGATCATAGGAAGTTACTAGGCATTGGCTCTGAGGCCCTTATAAACCTAGCCAAGAGATTAGCCCATGCATAGACAAGTTATGTATTCTGCAAAATAGGATATGCATTAGTATGCATTTTTCTTAAGGATACGAAGCCTGAAACTCAAATGTTTGTCATTATTTAGTGACTTCAGTCCTCAATGATTTACCAGAAAACCACTAATTTTATGAGAAACAGAATAAAAATGTGAAACAAAAATCTGGACATCCTGTAAAATCTGGACAGTTGAAAGGTATGCTGTGTATCAAATGTCACCAAATCCACTGTGAACAGGTGGTGAGCATGGTGTAGTCATCATCACTTTCTCACACAGAGAGACACAGTGGCAGCTGACTGAACATTGCAATGATGAGTTCAGTTTGAGGAAATGATTGTGGTAGTCATATATTCTAAGAGATAGTGGAGAGTCAGAGATCATGTCATCTAGGGATGGGATGGGGGTGCTACTCTATGATCATGGTAGTGTGCACCATGAATGCTACCTATTTCATGGCTGGATCTATCACATTGACAAAGATAGGGTTGAAATATGGGACCTTGTGGCTCTACACTCAATAAGCATCCTACAGATAGAGACCAAGGAACATATTTCACCATGACCAGAGGTGCTAGACCAAATGCCATCAAGTCACATAGTTCTCCACTATACCACGTGTCCTTTGAGATGGGATACTCCGTGCATAATCCACTCTATGTTGGAACCCTACTGTAGCCATGGACACTACAGAAGGTGGTCCTGGACTAGAGAGCAGCTGTAACACATTAAATTAATGCACTGAGAATGCAATGTTTACCACCAGTGACTGAGTGAGTAGTAGTGGTTCCATATGCAAGCTCTTCTGGTCACTCTGTAGATGGTGAACATCTTCTAAGATAGAGTAGAGCACACATAACTCATCCGGAGTACTGTGTGTAATAGTTATTGGCCCTGGAGAACATGCCTGCATATCTACTGGTTCACTTTGAGTGCTCAGTTCATATCAGGGACAGTACTTAAGTCCTGATGGTGTTGGACTTCCCTGCATATCTATTTTATGGTGGATATCCCCACATCAGAAGATGTGAGCATATCAAAGGCAGCTTCTGGAGGGGACAAAGGAGGAGCTCATTTGGGACTGTCTCCTACAGATGGTGTAACAGGCTCCTGTGAGACAATCTTCTTAGCAGTGACCACCACAGGTTATTCAGTACTCATGGATGGATGTGCGTTTCCTGCCCTGGAATATCACAGACAGTGTCACTGTATCTTCATCCAATGTAGACAACATTTTGTAATCCTCATCTGCAACAACAGTCCTACAGATATCAGATTTCATAGTGTGGTGCACCTACCACCACTGGAAACCATGACTGCATGGAAGACATGTGACAATAGTATGACACACAGCCTATATGATTCTGCTATCTTTCTGAGGTATGCATACTCTTGACATATGTTAAACATTGTTATACAATACTGTGTAGCACCTTCCATCCAAAACACTGTGCACGTGTGAAGGGGCATGGCACAGAAAATAACCCTAATTTTATACTTCTAGCAGTATTTTATTTTGAATGAGATTGACAATGACAAATAATTGTTACTCCATGACTCGGATAACATTTTTGTGACAAAGCTTAGCAAGTCAGAGGGATAGATTCATTGTTGCTCTAGGTGATAGTTTTCTAGTTTGCATTTTGGACAGGACAAAAAACTGCTTTAAACATAAATAAACATAAACTTACTTTCACAGAAGCTGAAAAATATTTCTGAGTATAATGCAGTATGTTTTAAGCCAGTTAAAGCTTCATCTTGCTGGTATATGGCTTTTAAACATGTACTTTCGAAAGTAACAAATATATATTTTTTAAATACCCATACACACAATTTATTCTAGCAGAGATAGCGTCCTGGTTGCCTGTATACTATAAGGCACTTATTTACTATTACTTACATAACCACAAAATATGATAGGGCAATGGCATCATTAAGCCAAATTAGTACAAAGATAGTAGGCCCAAGAATTGGGAAAGGCAAGGAATGTAGTCTGGAATATAGATTCATTTCTGAGGCAATTTCTAAACGAAGCAAGTCTTTTGAAAAATTATATAACACACTGAGAAGGAAACCAAATTCTGGGCAGTAGCTTGGGCACCAGAAGAGTAACAACAACGTGAAGGAGGCATCTGGAGGTCCCTTGGTGCAAAGTGCTAGGGGGCACAGTTAGCATTCTTACTGGTGTACAGAAATAAGAAATGCACCCCAGTGATTTAGCACTTCATGTGTAGTAAGCTGTACTGTAGCTAGCCATATGCTACACATTTAACGAGTGCTGAGTGGGCAAAGATGGGATATGGGTCCTGATGAAGAGAACCAGACTAGGGGATCTCTTCATGTGAAGAGCTGAGGAGGCAGGGCAACAGAGAGGGACAGGCACCAGATACTAGCTCAGCCAGATACAGCTATAGCACTTGATGAAGCCAGCATGGAGGATGGATGTAACCCTGTTTGGCATAAGAGATGAAGCCAGTAATAAGTTGCAATGACCCTTTAGAGGGCCATGTCTCCCATCCACTAAGGCACCAATGAGTGGTAGCCTTCATGCAGGGGCACGGAAGCATGTACTTATGTAGAACTGACCATCATGGGGATGTAGGCTAAGCATCTCTCTACCAAGAGAAGAGATTAGGCTAATCAGCAAAAATAATGTTATTGTTGGGATGTCACTGAGAACACTAGTAATAATCATGGATGCCTTAGTGACATCCCCCCTCCCAGTAGCTCCCAACCTATTGAACTGGAGGTGAACCTCATCACTAGGGACTGAATGAGCTCAACTCTGATTGGGGGAGTTTTGATAGGTAACAGATATAAGGACAAAAATATGCATGATAAAAATATGTATGCTTCATTTGTAAGTGAAGGAAACAATAAGGTACATTAGGTTTCTTACTATTTCTGCTTTGAGAAAAAAATTGTTTATAAGTAGAGCTTTATCAGTAAAAACAATGACTGTTCAATTCAATACTATAAATGCTTAAAAGCTGTGGCAAGTCCTGTTAAAACTATAACCATATTATATTCTTAAAACACAGAGTTAATCTTTCTACAGATACAGCATCTCCACAGAAAGAATGCATTTGACAGCCATATGTTGCATATACTCTTGCCTACCTCAGTAAAATAATATCTGTAACTGGATTTTAAATTCACTTCATTACTTAGTAAATTCACTTTATTACTTAGTGATGAAGACAGAGGTTCTTAACCAAAATAGAATGTGTTCTATATTAACAAGTGAGTCTGTGAGATATTAAACATTTAAAAAAGATTTTTGATAGATTAAAATCAATTGCGTCTTACATTACATAGTTCATATATTGGTAAGCTCTTTAATAACAATCATTGTATGATTCAGTAATACATAGACAGACATACAGATACAAAGACTGGTGTGAAATTTTCATTTTAGCTGTAGACAACTAACAGTTATGGGCTAAGCTCAACAATTCTCTCATAAAACACACTTACTGGAGAAAGAGTTAAGTTGTAATGAAATATATTATACAAAAGCATGCCATCATCTGAATCTTATTTTGCCTAATTGCCAATTATATCCAATGCCATCTACAAATAATTTCATAGGTTCATAGGTTTATAAAAGCATAGCCATGCATTCCTAAGAAATTTTTAGCTGTTGTATTTTAAGCATAAATAACTGATGGCCTTTGTATTTTATGTATGAATAACCCAGAACCAGACAGATATTAACATGTGAACAGGTATTAAAAGAAAAGCTGTTGTACAAGGAATGCATTTATATTTTAAAGTACAAAACATTGGTTCCTAAAGGATTAAATAATGAGATAAACTGGAAATGTTTGTTTTAAAAGTGAAGTGCTATTAATTATTTAATTGTATAACTGGAGTTTACTGAAGTTCATTTAGTGAGTGATTTGTATAAAAGTGGAGGTTATGGATTGTGTATTTGTATTCCTAGAAGGTGGTTGCACCTAGGCACAAGAATTAGTGAATAAAAGTTTTAATTGTTGTGGAACTGCTCTATTTCTTGGTGTCTTCATATTCCATTTGGATTTTTTCCTTTTGTACAAGTATTTTGGAGTGAAGGTGGTGCTGTTGTTTTATTAATATGTCTTCGGATCCAAATGTGGATGTTCCTCGGTTATTTTGTGAGGAGTCCACCTCTGCCTTGGGGGCAGTTGGTGGGTTAGGTTCCCTTTTGTGGGCCAGAGGACAATTGAACAATTTTTGAGCGGCTCATAAGCTGGGTCTGCTGCACCAAATGATGATCAAAATATGAGTCAACTTTATGATAAATGAATTACTGAAAGATCTAAATGGGCACCTAACCCGTTTTTGTCTGTGGGACAAACTTTGAATGCTATACCTACAGATAAGAGAGAGCTTTGTGAAAGATTTGAAAAACTGCTGGAGAAAGAAACAAAGGTTTATTTTAATATTTTTGGGGTTGCAGCACTATATTGAGCTTAATATTACACCAAGGGACCTCCGCTTTATAAAAAGCCCAAGTACACTGTTCGTTGATAACTGCCCTGTGGATAAACAGTTTAATGAAGGCTGGTTAACTGCTTCACATAAATGTGTGATGGAATGGTTGCACATTTTGAAGGAGAGAGATTAGTTTAAACATAATAAACTGAAGCAAGAACTGGCGACCCTATCAAATACTATCAGTGCTTCTTTGGGGGCAACTAATGTGAGCAGTTTTTTGGATAGGGTCAATGTTAAGTTGTCCGATTTGAAAACGGAATTGGGTGAATTTAAAAAAAAACAAAGCTTTTACGTGATGTTGGTAACTATAAAGGGGGTGGGCCTTTGTGGCTTTGCCCAATCATCAGTGGAAGAAACAACAATGCAGAAAGGGAGGTTTGAAGAAGGCATCCTCTGTTTCCTTTGTGTCTTCTGAAGGGGCTAGTCAGTGCGAATGGTATGAAAGTTTGGACGAGTTTCCACCTTTACCCCCTCCTCAACAAAGTGAGGATTTTCAATACTGCTTTTGAAATGGAGGGAACCAGCAGGGTTCAGGCACCTAGGCAGTGAGACATTTCCCTGTGGTACATTTGACTGGGGACACATGGCTGAAGTGACATTCAGCTGCAGAGGAATATGGTTGTTTGCAAATTCCCTGTTGGCAAAGAGGAGAATATGTTGCTATGCCCACAACTTCAATAACCAAATCCACAGGGGGAAAACAATGTCCATGGTCCCCAAGGCAACACGAGACAGCCGGAAATATAGCAGGCATCAGCAGCAGGCTGCCCAGAGGGGATGTCAGTGGCAGTAAGAATGCAGTGCACAATGGGCAGTGTCTTTATAAGTGATGTGCATGGACCACTACCCCCTTCACAGTGTCTAGAGAACATTACCTTAAATGCATACTAGAGCATAAATGTGACTACACTAGCATGCAGGATTTCCTTCATGCTGTAGCACACTTTTAGATGTTGTAGTTACATAAGCATGTACTGTACACTGAGCACAACACTCATTACTTCTTCTGCCACCATGCATTTGGGTATTAAAGCTGTGAGCATGGCAGTGTGTGCCTCTCTTTGCCCACAAGGAAGTTGCAAACAGCCATATTTCTCTGAAGCTGAATGTCACTTCAGCCACGTGTCCCCAGTCAAATGTACCACAGGGAAATGTCTCGCTGCCTAGGTGCCTGAACCCGAACCAGCATCAACAATGACAGGGACAAAAGAGAGGCAGGAACAATGTGAATGGATTTTACAAAGGGGACTATAGAAATGAACACTTTAACAGTAAGAAATTTAAATGATAGCAATATTAATGATTTTGTGAATTGTGATACGGTGGTAAATTTGTCTAATGGTGTTTTATCTGAAGAACAGTTCACAGTTTTAAATTTAGGCCTTAAGTTTGTAGCTACTGTTATTTCTAGGGCTCATATAATTAAACAGGTTTTTAAGCTTGTTCGGAAGTTACATTTGAAGTGTTTTTCTTTTTTTTTTTTTTTGCGCATGACACAAATTGTAATGTTTCCAGTTTAGAAAATGAAACATCTGAGGATAGTTTCCATTCATATTGTAAAGAGATGGATGAAATATTTGTTGATAATGTGAATGCTTATTGTATTATAAATACATCAAATATTCCAGTGTTAAACAAGTTTATCCCCCCATTTGCGAATGAATATGTGTCACATTTTAATTGTATGGTAAATTTTGAAGGGGAAAATATTTGTTAAGAGGTTCTAGGTAATAAGGGGAAAGTTAGATATAATTTAACACTTAATGAGTGGAAGTCATTAAAGGAGTTACAGAACAGGAAGGATCTTGTAATTAAACCGGCGGACAAGGGCAACAAAATAGTAATAATGAATGTATTACAATATCATAAAATGTGCATGGATCACCTTGCTGATCAGGACATTTATGAAATATGTGAGAAAGAAACATTTGATATAGCTTTGAAAGAGTATGGAGAATTATTGGAAAAGGGTGTCAGACTGGGCTATTTCACTAGAAGAGATTTAAAAGAAAAATTACTTAATAAAAATAGTGAAATGGCTGTTTTTTTCTGTTTGCGCAAAATATACAAAAGTATGATTGATCCCCCAGGCAGACCTATTATTTCCACCTGCAAATATTTTCTCCATAATGTGGGCCTTTTATTATATTGGGTTAATATTTCCTTATGTTCAAATTACATCTTCTTACATACAGAATAGTTTTGATTTTTTGAAAAAGATTTCCCGAATAATTTGGGATAAAGACATGTATTGGATAGTGTTAGATGTAAAAAGCCTTTACACTTCCATTAAACATGTGGATGGCCTGAGAGCTATTTCTTATTTCTTGGGGGATGATCCACTTTCTAATTTTATAGTGGAATTAGTAGATTTTTGTTTAAAAAAATAATTATTTTTGTTACAATAATCAGATGTTTAAACAGAAACAAGGAACAGCCATGGGGGCTCCTTTTGCCCCCATGTATGCCAATTTGTTTATGTTTTTTTTTCTATTTCTTTTTTATTTAGGCAAGAGTTTATGAAGGAATGTGTTTGTTTTCATTTTAGATGTATAGAGATTTGATTTTTATTAGCAAGGGGGGGTCAACATAGAGTAGTTAATTTTGTCGCCAATTTACATCAGAATCCTTTTAGTTTGTCTTTTAATGGGTTACAGCAAGGAAAAAAGTAGTATACTTGGATTTAATTCTAGAGGGTAGAAGTGATGGTTCTAGTTCTACCAATGTACATAGGAAGTTTTTGGATGGTAGTCAATACCTACATGCCTCTAGTTGCCACCCTCCCCATTTACTGGCAGCTCTCCCTTATGGGGAATTTCTACTTTTGTCTAGGATTTGTAATGATAGGAACATTTTGAGACAGGAAATAAGACAATCAGCTGAGATGTTCTTAGAAAGGGGATATGATTCACTTATGGCGAAAGAGACAGAGTATAAGAGTAATGAATGATGTGATTCAAAATAATATACTTAAGAATAGAAGGGATATTATACAGCCTCAGGGTACTATATCTAAGTAACATAAAAAAGAACACATTATTTTGTGTCTATGTATCATATCAAAAGTGAAAAAAATTGTAAGCATGGTTAAACATTATTGGAAATTTTTGTTGCAAGATAAATTCTTGGCAAATTTACCGTATTTCCACAAAAATAAGACTGGGTCTTATGCTCTTTCCCCTGCCGAAATACGCATTAGGGCTTATTATCAGGGGATGCCTTATTTACCCCCCCATACAACAATCTACATTTATTCATTTACAAACTCGATATTTATTCATGTACACAAATCGACATTTATTCATATACAAAAATCGACATTTATTCATGAGCACAAATTGACATTTATTTGGTACTTTTCTGTTATTGTACAACAGTTCTAAGTAATGCGTTAACAGTTGTGTGAAAATTCTATATAAACAATGCAACAAACATTTCAACTTCAGAATATCTACACCTTGGCTTTTACAGTGCAATATTTCATGCTTAACAGAAAGTGCAGAAAAATCTCAGTACATGTGTATTGGAAGAGGGGAATAAAACTGAAAGCCGAAGCAGTCCATTCTGTTGCCCTAATAATGGAAAAGTTATTTAAATACAGTCATGTCATCTTCTTCTGGAACATTGTCATAAGTCTCCAACCCCTGAATTCTGGCCTGAATTACTTGCATCTCCATTTCCTGTAGAACCATTGGCCCCAATCTGTCATGCCCAGCAATAGAGCTCTCCTTAAATGAGCAATGCTTGTCCAAGTAGCCTGGTCGTAGTGCATTAGCAACACAGCTGTCAGTGATTTTATCCCATGAATTTTTCAACCAAGTCACGACCTCTTGCAGGCTAGGCTTCACAAAGTTTCCATGCTGATTTCTCTCCATTCTATTTTCAATGTAGTCATCGAGTTCCATACGTCCTTGAATGGCTTGTTTACTGCAATATCAAGAGTCTGGAGATAGGCAGTCATTCCTGCGGGAATCATTATTTGATCTATTCTTCTCTGTGCAAGAAAGTTCTTCATGTGTTTAGCACGGCTAGTGCTGGCTGAATCCCAGACTAGCAGACCTCTTTTGCCACCTCGCAAAACAAGTGGCAGCATTACATTGACCCACTTCCTTATAACTGCTTGTGTGCACCAGGCTTTTTTGGTTCAAGAATGTAAATGCCTGAAATACATTCAATCTTATCTTTCTTGTCCTTACTAATGATTAGAGGTGGGGTTTTCTTTCCATCTAGATGAATTGCCAAAATACAGGTAACACGTGCACTCTCTTAACCAGTGGAGGTAATGTAGATTGACGAGGCGCCCCTCTGATCAATTGTTGTTTGAGATCCTTGGCCCATAAACACTGCAGTTTCATCCATAGTAATCATGTTGGAGAGTTGGTATTTAGAAAAGTTGATGCCATCAACAAAGGACTTGAACGCAAGTGCACATTTAATAACTTCAGTATCTTCCAGCTTGAACAGTGTTGTTGATCTTCTTGGAGACAGTTCATATCGCTGAAGGAAGCCATCCAGCCAATGTTGTGATGCTTTGAATTCTTCTGGGGATATTTCTAACTGTGGTGCCATTGCAAGGGCAAATGCTTGAATATCAGCCCTGCGCACAACTAAAGCCTTTGCTCTCCTGTTAGCAATCCATTCACAGATGATGTCTTCCAGCTCAGAAAATAATGGTTGCTGATCTGAGCCACACTTGCACTTCTTAGCATTTCCCTCGTCGGCCTGTTGACTGAGGTTATTGTACGCTGCACACCATTTTTGAACCATTCGGAGATCTAACTGCTTCTCTTTGCAGAAAGTCATCAGATTCTTTCCCCAGGAGTCCTCCATGATTCCTTTCTAGTACTCAACAGAATAGCTCTTTCATTTTGCACTCATCTTGTCTGGGGCAGGTTAATTGAATACTTACGAGACTGGACTAGCGACACAAAATGTCAATGGTTAAGAAGACACAACCACAGACATTCATTATCTAGTGCGCGCAATTTACGTGCATTTTCTGTACTTTGACCAATCAAAGTACAACTGCCAGTGTTTATGGGCCAAGGATCTCAACCGTCAAGTGTGAGTGATGATTAGGGTTACAGTAAGAATCGTGGAGGACTCCCAGCGAATGAATCTTATAACTTTCTGCAAAGGAAAGAAGTTGGGTGTCCAAATGGTCCAAAACTGGCAAGCAGAGTATGATAACCTCAGTCAGTGGGTGTCAATATTATTTTATAATTCAACATGTCCGTCATGTGTTGTTGATGATCTTAACTGAGTCTTATTTTTGGGGTAGGGCTTATATCATGACTACCCTGGAAAACCATGCTAGGCCTTATTCTCTGGTTAGGTCTTATTTACAAAAAAATACGGTGCTACCCAATTACCCCTGTTTGTCTTATACAAGGGGTAAAAGTATAAAGGATATGTTGGTCCATGGGGCTTTTGAGGTGCCATCAATTGACATACAAAAGCCCTTAGTGAGCTTTGGGACTTTCAAATGTGGAAAATGTTTGGCCTGTTCTCATGTTGTTAATTTTTGTAGTAATATTAATAATATTAAATTTATATCTAGAGGGGTATATACATGTGGTAGTAAAGGGGTTGTATATGTTCTACATTGCCCATGTAATTTATTTTATATTGGGGAAACAAAAAGGATGTTCTGTATTAGATTTTTGGAACATTTAAGGGACATAAAACACCAGAGAGAAGATAAAAAATGTCTGCCCATTTTAAAATAGAACATAATAGTAACCCTGCTTTACTGCACGGTTCGATATTGGAACAAATTAAATGTAAACGGGGAGGTGAACAGGTATTAAAAGAAAAGTTGTTGTACAAAGAATGCATTTAGATTTTAAAGTACAAAACATTGGTCTCTAAGGGATTAAATAAATGAGTTAAACTGGAAATGTGTGCTTTAAAAGTGAAGTGCTATTAATTATTTAATTGTATAATTGGAGTTCATTGAAGTTCACTTAATGAGTGATTTGTATAAAAGTGAAGGTTTTGGATTGTGTATTTGTATTCTTAGAAGGTGGTTGCACCGAGTCACTAGAATCAGTGAATAAAAGTTTTAATTGTTGTGGAGCTGCTCTATTTCTTGGTGTCTTCATATTCCATTTGGATTATTTCCTATTGTAGAAGTATTTTGGAGTGAAGGTGATGCTGTTGTTTTATAGATATTTACATGTTACTTCTATCAATAAGGGACAAAAGTACCAATCCAAGGGTCAACTGATGATTGCTGGCATACACAGCTAGTGAAGGTTCTTTTGGTGGTGGTACAGCTGCCTACCCTAATTTCCTGGATTCCATTAGTGAGAGTTTATTATCGAATGAGTTACACAAGGACTTACATTTAATTGGATGAGTTAATAAAGTATATTTGACTGTAGGATAGTGCTAACTGCTATTGTAAAGTCTGGGTATGCGGTTTGTACTCCTTTCCCTTTATCCACTGCCTCAGCAACCTTCATGAAGAAGCCAACCAGGTTAAGTAATAAGGATCTCCCCTTAAAAAAATGAAGTGACTTGTGTTAAGAGTTTGTAGGTTGCCTGTGTCTTTACTGATTCATTCCATAATGATCCTTTCCATTTCATTACAAATGAGGCTGGTCAGACATACAGGTCAATAATTACAAGGGCCTTTTGACTCCCCAATGTTGTAATGTTGCTGTCCTCAATTTATCCAGTAAAAAGCCTGTTTGGAGTCTGATATTGAATAGCCTCTGTTGGGGGTTTGACTGGTCCTGTTTCAAGCTGGCCAGGAGTCACTCTAATATGTTATCCAAACCCATAGAAGCAAGGTTCTTAGCCTTGAATAGTGCTTTCAGAACTTGTCCTTGGGAGATTTAGTGTAGTGTGGATGTTGGCCTGTGATATGGGAATATGTATAGGTTAGACAGGAGGGTGAAGTTTGAGCTAAATTAATTTGCTTGTAGATTGGCTATGTTCTCTGAGTGTGAGTATGTATCATCATTTTCTTTGAGATCCGCACAGTGCAGAGCATTGCTTCTAACTTTCTAATGTTGTTAAAGAAGGCTTTGTGGTTGCTTTTTACATAGGTGGCTGTTTTCACCTCATTCTAACTTTGGTTTATTTAATATGGCTCTGGACTTCCTTGCTAAGTTTAGCATGGGCTTTTTGCCATCTAAAGAGTTACATTTATTTGTATGTGCATTGATGTTTTTTTTTCTATCATTGTAGAGCCTGTTTATATTAGGGACTCACCACAGGGAATTATTTTTAAATTTGCCATTATATTTATTTTGGAGGAAGACAAATTAAGCTATGTAGCCAATTCCATATGCATAGGCTCTGATAATAAAGGATTCCACATATGGAGATGGGTCATCAGTTTTAAAGATGTTGAATTTAGCCAGGTCATCCCCTAATTTTATTAGATTAACTTTAGCATAATCTGTGAATCCTGAGTTATTGGAGAATGCTTCCATTTTCTGAGTCTTATGGTGAATGTGACTGATTTATGGTCTGACTAGAAGAGGGAGGGAATTACAACTGATAGGGAATAGAGCTTTTCAATATTAGTGGCAACCAGGTGCAGGATTTTGTCACTCCTACTTGGGGTAAAGACTAATTAGCCCAGTGAATTTGTCTTTGTGAAGTCAAGAAATCTCTGGCTATACTTGTTATGGAATCCATAAGTGTCCCAGATGATGTAAAAGTAGTTGACATCCCCTAAGTAAATGGTGTTTGAATGCATGCATAGAAACTTCATACTAGTCAGCTAGGCAATATGGGCCAATAGAGAGATAGACGGGGTCCTATAGTTGCATGTGATGTGATAAGGGGCTTTGCCAATGGTCAGTTAGACATGTAGGTAGTTATTTTGTCTAATCAATCTGGAAGCAAAATGTTGTTTTCTGTATACAAGAACACCGCTGTCTTTAGTTCCTTCATCTAGTGCAGTGGGCATGAATGTATGATAGACACTGAAATTTTGCACTGATAGGGTGCTGTCAATGTTCTTGAAACAGGTTGCCATGACAATGCATATATTGATGCTTTCCAGGGTAAGGAGTGCCTGTAGTGATTGTATTTTTTTTGTTATGCTTATAGGATTGAGCAGCAGTGCCTTTATGTTATCTAAGTTCTGTTTTGTTATAATGGAAGCTTTCGAACAATAATATTGACTAAAAAGAATACCATGGGAGTGGGTAAGGTATTTGCCAATATCCAAAAGCGTTTGTTGGTATACTGCCTTCATCTCCTAGGCATCATGAACACACTTTGAACCTCTTTTGAATGATACCAGAAACTCACTCAATTATTGAAGTCAATAATCCTTTTTTTTTGTATTGCAGCAACATTCTTAGTAAAAGGAAAATGATGCTTAAGACTAGGATTGTACCTGCCTGACAAATATAGACCGAGAGCTCCATCCTGCCTTTCTTCGTGTAGTCCAGGGGTGATATATGTCTCAAGTCATTTACACCCATGTGTGCTATAACTGTGCCATACATGTACTTGTAGATCAAGGCCTTGAGTGTATTCATGATGTGGTGAATCCCAGATGTGGTGAATCCCAGCAACTGATATATAGTATGGTGAGTGGTGCGTCACAGTGCCTTACTATGGAGTCACCTGTAATTAGGATGCTGGATTCTGTAGAGCTTGTTCTTTTGGATTTTAAACTTTAGACGGTTTGACTGTTGAATGTATGTTTCATTAAGGATGCTGCCTTTGCCTTGTGTTTGTGAGGCTACTGAGGGTGTTTGTTGCTTATGTCACATTTAAGAGGCCTTTGTGGTTTTTGTTGGTTGCTTAAAAGTCTTAGCATATGTAGGTCTATATGTTTGATCTGAGCTGTGTGTCATTAGTTTAGTATGTTGTTATGTGGTACTGGCAACCTGCTTCTTATTTGTAGTGGCTTTGTTTAAGAGACTTGCATCCAGTAACATTGTACAACTACATCTCTCTCTCTCAACACACACACACACACACACACACACACACACACACACACACACACACACACACACACACACACACACTCTGTCCATTTGCTAGGTATGTATTCACCAGTAAAAAAGAGGTAATTGCTACATTGTATCAGAATGCCTATTTCAAAATAGCTGGCTACAGAGACAGTAGAATGTATAAATCCATGGTTCCACACACTTGCAGTGTGATTAAAAAGAAAGTAGACTGGAAGAGATTTAATGTAGTGTTGTCTGTCTAAAAGAGAACAATCTAAGTCTACACATGAAGAACACACTCCTCTTGGAGTGTTGAAATTAAGTATTAACCTTTTTTTTACTGAGACCACTATTAGTGAAACAGAGGGCAAACATCTAGATCCTGGACATTCAGTATTCGGACTGGTTACCCTGGAGTCTCACAACCTTCATAATCATTATCATCATTATCACCACTGAAAATCTCAAGCTGAAAAAAATCAAATAACCCTCACAAAAATCTGACACACTGAGTTATACGTATAAACAAAAGGGCATAGTTTGTATCGCCAAGCTAAAGGCTTCTTGCCTGGTTGAAATTAATTCCCAATGTGGACTTTGCAGGAAAGTGAAAAACTGAAATTTGCCAGCAAATCACTATTGTAGCATACAATAGTAAAAATAAAATACATTCAGACTGGAGTATTAAGAGAAAATGAGCTACGTGGCTGCATCTGGACAGTTCAAAATAAAATATGTGACAAATTTAGCTATCTCAAGGAGTCCAACACCAACTCTCATGACTTTTCAGACACCATTTTAAATCTTCCACTCTCAGTTTCTGTGTGAATTTTTAATGTGTTTGATGTTGCAGTAGGTCAGGGGATTTAGAAATAGAGACACACAAGACAGACTTGCTACCGCAAGGGTTTCCATAGTCCTCACAATTAGACTAGTCATGTTCCAATGTAACCCTATTTCATAGGTTATATATTATATAGACAGACAGACACACAGGCTCTTAATAAAATGCCAAGGACCACACCAGTGACAATGTAACTGTGAATAAATGGAAGAGATAATGCGTTTGAGACTGCAGAACCTTGACTATTCTCATACCTCCTGCAGTATTGTGGAGTATTCCCTGTGCACTAAGGTATAAAGTAAGCATATGCAACTAATAAAGGTATGGTGCACAGTTTGCCACATTCGGTTTTATAGTCAGGCTTTAAAAGTACTTTAACAGAATTACAGTAAGTTTCAAGATTTGCTGTACTGCTGTGGATTTAACACTTTTCTTCACATTACGAGACATGCAGTTACATGCGCCACACATTTAGGTATGGTGCCAAGTGCATTTATTGATGACATAGTTTATAGCAAATGCTAAATCCTTGTCTGTTGTCCTGTACTGTCTAAACTAATTGTCAAAAACAGATAATGATGAAGAGTAACAAAATAAGCTGGCTGAATTTTTCTGTCTATTTCTAAATATGTTATAGTAGCAATGTCTCCTGGAAATAGAGAATGTTTATAATAGTGAATGAAGAATAAACTTTCCTCATAAAAAATGATAATATACTTTAATGGAATTCAATGTTTGGGCTTCAGAAATACCGTGCAGTTTTGAAGTGGTTATTCTCACAATATGCATGTTGTATAAAAATATACCATGTGGCTTTGTTCAAATGTGCATGACCTTTTTTAACCTAAGCTTTCAACTATAAATGTATAAGCAGTTATAGATTAATTAACTGTGATATTCTGATATTGCTTGACTGGTTATGCATACCGATGATTTGAAAATGTCAAGCCAGAGTTAAAAATAGCTAAATGATAGGCTGGACATCATGAGATCAAATTAATATAGTTTTAGAAACTGCAGTCATCATGATTCTGGGTTTATGAACCAATTTCCATCTAAATACCTTGTCAAAAAAAAGCAAAAGCAAAAATCTCAAGAAATGAAAAATGTGTCATGTTGGGCCATAGTAACTTGCCTAATTCACTTTAATGTAAATGATGTTTGCTTGTTTTTTTTTTTCATAATTTTCAAAAAAAAGTGTGGAATAGGCAGGCTATGTTAATTATAATGTCCATACAATATAATTAACTCTCTTAGCAAAAAAAAAAATAAAAAAATTATAGTCTGTGTCAAATAATCCTTACGCAGCCATGCATTGCTTTAGAAATAAATATCAGGATAACTGCCCCGTTATTGAGAATAAAATAAACAACTGCAAATGGGAAGAGGCAATGGTTGGGAAATCTGTGTCAGAACAGTGAAACATTTTTAAGATATTGTGGATTCCCTAATTTTCACATTTATTGCTGCTGAGAATAGGATACAAAATCAAAATGTTACTTACCCCCCAGGTGTTCACACATATTTCAAAAGCATCTTAAAAAGAGGAAATACTTAAGGAAAATAAAAAAAAATTCCATTACAGAACTACAAAATAAAGCTTTCAAAAGATAAAAAAATCTGAACAATCTAGTACATGATTAAAATTATTTTATGGAAAAAACACTGTCTGCACATGTTAAGTACAAGTACAAAACCATCTTTAAACATTTCCCCTGTTAGAGGGAAGTGCTTTGGAAACATTGGGTAATTGGTGGATACATTTGTGGTTGTTTAACAAACCAGTATGGCAAATACGCTGTGCAAACAATTTATTAACAATTATAAATCCATTAACACAACAATTTGGAATAGTTATAATTATATCATAGCTTTACCCTAATATTCAGGTGCAGGCAGTTGAAACAGTAATTATGATGATTGGCTGTAATGACACATCTGGCATGAAGAATATAATGGGTATTTTCTTCATAAGATCCTTCCAAAAATTATGAAACTGCTGCAGATACCTTTTTCAAGCTATTCTGTATAGTGGCTATATATATCTATAATTTGGAAAATAAAGCCATAATCAATCCACCTTCAAAGGGTAACACATATAGGTTCATAAGTAAGTACAATGCTATCTGCATTTATGGGTCATTTTAAGCTGGGTCAATTTCTTTCTCAGAGGTGAACATCAAACCCTCTATGTTGTATCTGTGAAGATCTTAACCATTATGCCAAATCCATCCTCACCACTCGAATCAAGATTATATTACCCCAGATGGGACTCAAAGTCAAAAACTCTGGTTTAGGAAGCTGTTGTCTTATCAATTAGGTCACTGTTATGTTCTACTACTATATCCAATAAATTTAATAAATCTTGTGTGTGTAATTTTGAAGGCATTTGACAGAACAGTACTATGGTTATTATAAGCTTCTACTATACAGCATATGGCAATTCCTAGCATGGGCTCATTCCTTGAAGACCTTGCTAAGATATAAGTAACCTTATTGAAATTTACACCAAGATTGATGCTTTTGAATGTGATCTTCCTATATCTCTTTTCTATTTAGACTTCAGTGCAATATTTAATTTTGTACCACATTATAGTATTCATGGAGTTATGTAAAGATTGGTAATAAAGTCATTATAGTGTGGATTGCAAACTAGCTATGTGACAGAAGTTACAAAGTCAGGTTGAGGGATAAGTACTCAGCGGAAGTTATTTTAAATATTGATGCTCCACAGGCATTTGAGCTACAGCATTTTCTGCTTAGTCTGCTTTTATATACAGCCTCCTTCAGAGGTATATCGATTAGGAAATATATGAATGACATAAACATTAGGATGGTAGTGAGAGACATCGCTAATTATAGTTTCCTGCATAAATATGTGGCTGATCTGCATTGCTACACTATGGCTAAAGGGGAGTTAGTTAATCACAGGATTTGCTGTGTCATTAATTTTTGGCACTAAACCACGAGTATACTTATTGCAGGCCATGAACTTATTTCAGCAGCTACCAGTATTTAATTATAGGGGTAACTATAGATAGCCAGTGTGGGGTAACTATATATAACCAGTGTAAGTTCCACAACCGTGCATCAGTTTAAATATCATAAAGTTATGAAATAATCAAGGACATTCTGGGAACTATAAGTAGAAGAGATAATGGGTCTATATCAGTCCGTTGAAATGGCTGATGATCGAACACCAGATGTTCGAACTGTGAAGTTCAAACACTGATTATCGCGAAGCTGCAGAACACCAAATTCTTTCTGAGGGAAAGAATTCGATAGACCGTTTCTGTGGCTTCGCGATTATCAGGACTGTGGCGGGAAGTTACTGGTCGGGTTCAGGTAAGTGTGCGATTGTGTGGATGTTAGGGTTAGAGTGCGGGTTAGGTGAGTTAGGGTTAGGGCGCGGGTGAGGTGGGTGTGCGATAGTGACAGACGTTAGGGTTAGGGTGGGATAGGTCAGTTAGGGTTAGGGCATGGGTCAGGTGAGTGTGCGATAGTGATGGGCCTTAGGGTTAGGGGTTTGGGTTAAGGTAAGTGGATAGATAGTAGTGTATGTACAGTTTACTGTAGGGTTAGATGTAGGATTTTAAGTGTTTGTGTGTGGATTGCTGTTTTTTTGGTGTGCTTGTGTTGTGCGTGTGTTTCTTGGAACAGCGATTTTTTTCCCCTGGGAAAAAATCGCTGTTCTAAGACTTTGATGTTTTTGTACTTCATGGTTAGAAGTTCAAACATATGGTGCTCGAACTTCAGCCATTTCAGTGAACTGATACAGACACGAGATAACAAGGTGATGCTCCCCTTTACATTACCCATAATTATGAGGGGGTAGCATCTATTTATACCAAATCCTGTGTTTATAGGCCCAAAGAAATTCAGAAAATGTTTACAAGGCAGCTTGCTCGGCTTGTCTTGATGGTTTGCCTTATAAGGATAGACTTAAGATATTGAATTTACATTAATTTGCATATTTTCAAGTCTCTAACCAATGAAAATATGTCTTCAGTATTAGCTTACACCTTCTAACCCCATGGATTGCTTCTGTTTGGTTGGGGGTGGTGCAGATTCTAAGGGCATCCTGGGGGATCTGGCCATCATACAACCTGCTGGGGGATTTTTTTATGGCCTTCCCCAGTTTCTTCCTTCCTGTGGTCTGTAGTGTACAAACTGAGAGCAGATATGCAATGAGGATGTGCTGAGGTATCACTTCACTGCAATAGTAGCTCAGCCAATGTCTCCACCCTAATCTCTCCTAGGACTACACCACCCCCCCCATGTCACCAGCCTCCATCACGGATGGAAACATGAGGAATGCCCTTCAGAACACCCTCTCTGTCACACCATCATCATCATCTGAGCCACTAATTGCACCCAGGTCAGCTGGTCACTAGACAGGGATTTATCCTTTTATCCCACTGGAGTAGCTATGGTGTTACATTTGCTCACCACTCTGTCAATATTAGAAAAAGGAGATTATTGGATAAATGACCAGGCGGTTCCTCTAAAATTAAGAAAAATAGCTTTGTGTGCAAGGGAAGCAGGTTGTGGAATTCCTAATCAATTCTTTACTTTTGTATATTGGACCATCTTCCTCTCTTGTGTTCTTTAAAACAGGTTTAGATAACAGGGCTGCTGATATAGAAATTTATAGAGGCAGTTTCCTAAATGACCTGTACTAAGGTTTTCAGTTTGCCATAACCATTACATTGAATAATCCAGCAGTGGAGCAAGTATTATATTTCTTGTCCTTTTCAATGTGAAATATGATCCTTTTTCTTGTATGCATATTGGAGGGGTTTTGACAGAGTTCCAGTAACAACTACTTGTGTTTCTGGACCCAAGGAAACAATTAACCATATATGATAAGATATTTTGTTAGAGGTGTTACTACATTGCAGTGTAACATTAAGTCCCTGTATTTGAGAAAAGAGACTTACGACAACATTTTTAACATTAAGGTTCGTTCATTAATATTAAATATGGTGCTCAACCAAGGGATTCCATTGTTTTTTCTATTGTCTGTGAGTTTTGCTGACATAATAATAAGATTCAGCCAAGGATTTGATAGTATTCAGTTTAGGAACATGATGATTTCATCTTTTTTCTTGCAGCTGATGTAGACGTCTTTGTCTAAAATGAATATGGCTTCAGAAAAAAACTGGAATTATTTTTCTACTGAGCATGAAGTGGTTGGATTGAAAGCTATCACTTCCTAATTAGGCATCATAGATTTCAGAATAGAGTGGATTGCTCTCTGTGAGTGAGAGAGGTTATGCTTTCTGAAGGGAGAAGTTTAAGTGTCTTGGATCTCATTTACAACTTAAAGATGAAGGAAATTAGCAGACTGTCTGGCAGATGATTGCAGCTGTAGCAGAGCTTCAGGCACTTCACCATGTTGTTGTGGCAAAGTGTTAGGATCTAAGGCCAAGATAATTGCCAAAAGTGCAGTGAAAAGAGGTTATCTCGGCAGGTTCTCTGCCTAACTGAGCTATAGCAAATAGCAAAATTGTTGTGCTGAGAAATGCAGCTGAAACAAATTGATGAAATTCAAGATGGGTTGATTTTTTTTTTTTCTGCTGTAAAACTTAGCTGGTAATTTTGGTTTCTGTTTTATAACTTCTGTAAAGGTTGATTAGCATATTGAAAACTGAAACATTCCAACATTTGTAGAGCATCTGCATGAGTAATGATGCTTTTTTTTTACTAGCATGTTGCTTATATAATTAGAGGAACATATGTAATATTTCTGCTTTAAACAGAAAGATGTAACCACCCCTAAGCTGTTACTCCTTTTCTTCTTTATCCTGCTTCAGTGGATTTTCAGTTGTCCTTGGCTGCTTTCAGACCTTCTTTTCAACTTTCATTCCTCCATTCTTAGCAGGAGGGCAGTCTTATTTGTCAGCAGCCTTTGTATGAAAGACTACTGTGTTATGTCACATTCACTCTTTCCACCATCTTATTAAAAATGTTTACATTTTATTTTGCAATCAGAAGTCATTCTAAACTTTCCTTATTCTGCTGGTCCTCTGGTCATTCAACATTTTCTCTAAGTTGCTTTTAAATGGTCGCTTATTAAAAATTAAATAATAAGACAATTAGTGGAATCATGCAAATATGGATTCACTGAAGCTGAAAACTAGACACACATTCATGCGGCAACAATATTTTAATGAATGTTTTTAAGATGATTTTATTTTTGTAGTAGCATGATTAGAAAAATACTTAGCTATGCAATACTTATCTATTTTCTGTCAAAGGCTCAACGGGTTAAGAATTCCAAAGACAGTGGAGGAAGTAGATGCAGAAAACACTCTGAATGTGTAAGCAGGTAGACTTTCAAGCTCCACACTTGTAAATTTGAAGTTCCTAGTGGATCACTACATGCTGTCTACATTTTAGGGTGTTGTGCTTCTATTCATGTAGGGCACAGTAAGCAATACAACCTTGTAGTAATCCTATAGGTAAGTAACTATTAACAGTGGATGGATGTCAGGCAAGGAATTATGACTGAGTTTTGGCATCACAGTAAGTATCTTTAACACTACAGTTTCCCCATGCTAGAAATGGTGCAAGTAACCAAACTGTAACCATAGACAGAGAGAAAGAGAGTTAATTGAGTGTCTAGGAAAATTAGTATATACATTAAAGTTATGATATCACTGCTATATATCACACAATTTAATATGAAAATATTCATATGATAAAATGTTTTGACATTATCTGATACTAAATGTTAATGTTTTTTTCCTTTATTTATCTTGCTCCTAGGATCTATACCAATGAGACTGATTTCAGTTGTCATTATCTGGTCTGATCTTGGAGACTTACAAGAAACAGTAGAATTGTTGGTATTTCAGTACACTAACCACTGCATTCAGTTGATGATAATCAACAGATGGCAAGATGTCAGATATTGAAGGGTAAAATGAATGACACAGTTACATAATATTGGCATAGCTGTGATACTGGGGGTAATTCAATAAAGCTTACATGGTTATTTTTTCTGTGTGTGCATCGCGACACGATGCAAATATGGGTGCAGCGAGTTTTGGACTAAGTAAACACTGTGTAGCGGCACACAATCACGTGCACTCATGCAATTATGGAATGCAAATTTCATAAGTAGTTTAAATTTATGCTAATGAAGTGAAAAAACATGGTGGAGTGATCCAATGACCTTAAATACATCTGTGCAGACTCCAAGTCTATATTGGTAGTGTACGCGGAAACTTTACACATACAGGAGCCTATACGGAGGGAAGGGCATGTAAAAGTCCAGAAATATGGACAGAATTTTTATGAAAAGGTAACAACACACATATAATAGGTGAAGTATACACTGTGAATGTCCAAAAGCATTAGCGGGTGTGTCATATTACTATAAGTTTGTTTTTTACCTCATGTTTGCTCAGTGCGCTACTTGCTGCAAAAGGTTTTAAATATGATTACCAGAAATATCATGACAAAAATAAGTATAATGTACTGTCATCATAGGTAAAGTAATACCCTGCCTTGTGTCTTTAAAACCATGCTCCCATCTTGTTCACCTGCTAACCGTGTAGATTCCAGGCTATCAGCAAGGTTATTATGGAAATGAGTGCAAAAATCAGTGGATTTGTTGACTCACAAAAAGCAAGAACCGTTTTGTGTAGGCCCCTACATGGTGTTCATGGTTTCCAATGGATGTCTATGACATCACAGGGGTGTGTCATGTCACTTTGTTTTTATTTTTGTGTATTGCACATGTTTGCACAGTGTGCCACTTGCCGCAAATGGTTTTGGTGATGCACACCTTCTTTGCTTGACCAGACCACCCACCTGTCATACATTGGCTATATATCCAAAAATAGAAACTAGATGCATTCAATTAATATTGCTGAGCACTGGTGGGCATCTCACAAAACCAGTAAGTGGGGCTGCAGTCTGCTCTTAGCCTCCAGTTAGGGGAGTTTGTGTAGCTACTCCTGTGGTGACAGGTGTTAATTACTGGACTGGAGTGCAGATGGTCCTGTGTTCTACTATAGGATATGGAAACATTCGTCATACTGTTCTGACATTCCAGCTTATACAAATAAAGTGTAAATTGCAGTAATTAGCATTATCTGTATGTTTTATGACATGGCTTACCTTCGTTATGCACAGCTGCATTCTGCTGTATGACGGTGCACAATGCGCACTACTGCTCACTGAACTAGGACCTTTAAATCTTGTTAAATTATATCCTAAGTAGGTGAATTGCATCTTAATTAGCCAATCCCACATTGTGGACCCACTCAAGAAAGTATGCACTCAGCCTGCATTCTGATTTTCCCTTGATATTTCAAGACCATTAGAGTAGAGACTTGGGAATTTTTACTGAGATAATGCTAGCGGCTGCTGAAGGTCTACTACATCTGTATGTGCTAGAGGCTGAAGTCAATGATGCTGGTGCTGCTGACAATAGGCCTAGGCCAAGAAGGAGAAGAGTGTTCAGGCCCAGGGTAACATTCCAGGCACTACATGAGCTGGAGATTGTATAGTGCTACAGGGTGGACAGGGTCATACTACAAGAACTCTGTGAGTTCAGCCGCCCTCAACTCAGACCCAGAATCAACCCAAAGGAACACCATCCCAGTGAAAACTAAGGTATGTGTAGCCCTTAGGATATTAGCTACAGGTACTTTTTAATGACCAACTGGGGACATGATGGGGGTGTTACAGGCATCAGCATCTAGGATACTCCACCAGTTCCTGGATTCTACACTCCTACATGTCAGTAAATACATAACTTTTCCCTGTTCCCCTGAGGAGAGGGCCAGCAATATGCAATGATTCTACCAGGGTCTATATCAGTTTAGTGAAAACTTACTTTATCGAATGCCTATTCATTAAACCGTTAAATCAGCTAAACAGTTTCCCAGGGAAAAAAGCTACTTGGCCACCAGGGTAATCATAAGAAAAATTACACCATTCTAAACAAAATAATGTGGGGCGCATTGCCCCCTATGCCCACCGCCCACCTCCCCTAATTATATATACCAACTCTGAGATCGCACTACAATAGCAAAAAAGGGCAAATGTGTAACAATGGCCACTTAACTTCTTTCCCTGGGAAAATGTTTCACTGATTTAACAGTTTGATGAAAAGGGGTCGATGAACAGGCATTTGACAAAGTATGTATTCACTAAACTGATAGAGACCCATTCTACCAGGTAGCACACTGCTCTAAGGTACTGGGTGCCATAGATTGCACTCATGTACACATCAAGGCACCACCTGGTGAGCAGAGCAGAATCTACATTAACTGCAAGGGATATCACTCCATCAACTGCCAAGTCATGTGCAATGTACAGGGGATTTTCTTGAATGTGTGTGCTAGCAACCCTGGCAGTTATCATGACTCCCATATCTGGCACACATCACAGCTGTACCAGATGGTTGCTAGGGGGTATCCCAAAGGGGCATTAATGAGGGATGCTGGCTATGCCCTGGAACAGTGGATGATGACACCCATCAGAAATGCGCACACATCTATGGAAGAATGCTGTAATGAGGCACACACACAAACTAGGAACATCATAGAGTGTGCGATTGGGCTTCTGAAGTCACGGATCCAGTGCCTGGATATATCTAGTGAAGCCTTGCAGTATACTTCATGCACACGTACACAAATATTCACAATATGTTCCATGCTACACAATCTGATCCTGTGGAAACAGCTGTAGCAGGATTAGCAAGGGGAAGAGACATGCATCCCCTTATCAACACATAGATCAACACAGCTACAGTCACAGGCAGACTCAGAGGAGGAACCCCCAGCTGCTGTCCCCTGTAGGCAGATGTAGGCATGCTCAGTATGTCCTTACTTTGACTAAGAGACAACACGTAGCACATTCACTGACCAGTTAGGGAACTAGGAACTAATACCTTTCTCCTACTCACATACATATATTAAAAAATAATGTCAGGCAACTCACACAACCTGTACCTATGCATGTATTGGTTGTGCACTGCTTAAATCAGATAAAGTCAGCCCTAAACTAAAGTTGTGTCAACCGCTGCATTTGTAAGGTAGATCCTTAACCTACATTCGGGGTCGGCCTTTGGTCAACTGGTGCCTAGGCAAAAGAGCTCCATGGCATCCCCCACATTAGCTGGTGCCCCCTTCCTGGTCTACCTACACCAGCCAGATTACTAGAAAAGTGTCCCTTCTCAAGTGGCGCCCTAGGCGGACGCCTAGTTGGCCTATGCCTAATGCCAGCTATGCCTACATTGCATTCTTGTAGACTATTATGACATATCCTTTGTATGTATGAACTTGGCACAGTATGCAAGTAAGTAGTGGTGCATTTATATAGAAATTAAATTAATATGTGACTACCAATACTATTTTACTATTAGATGTCCATTTGTAAATAGTAGGCCTCCTACATGAAACATTCATACAGTTCTACTGCAGCAGATTACTGGTACATCATTCAAGAGAGAAGTTAGAAAGTGTGGCTACACATTGCAGTGTCTTGACTTCAGCCCAGACTTATCTGTATCTTAACAGTAAATATGGTTAGTTCCCCCGCCCCCTTGTAGCTGCCATAACATTAACTCATCTATGCTACCCCCAAACCCATGAATGGTACATGGGTGCTTGTCACAGTTATTATTCCTCACGTTTTCAGGACAATAATATAGATTTAATTATACATTGTGTATGTTAGGTAACTGATGAATAGCAGTGTTCATTTTTATGCAGGTAGTTGTGTGATAAATGACCTCAGTCCTGGCAAGCTGCTTCTGTGGCCAAAATGAGTAAGGCAGCCATCCTGCCTGATGAAGCTGTAATGCTGTTGAGGATTCTAATGCTGATATAAGTAGAAGTTTTGGAGGTGAACTAGCAATACCTTGTGTTTTGCAAGGACTGTGACTCTGTGCACCATACTGTTATCAACTCTGTCTTGTTTTAATTCCATGTTTGCGCTGTGCGGCACATGTATAAATCCTTTTTTGATAAGGCTTAGCCTGTTTGCACATTATGCAGCATTGCTGAAACAGTGAAAGAGGAAAAAAGGATTTATGTGTGCTCCCTCATGGACAGGGTCAATCGATGGTGCTCACAGGCATGCTCATCCAAACGCAGACAAATATGCTCAATAAGGGTATCATTGCTACACAGCTAGGCTACTAAACAGTATTTGTCTGCTAATCTACTAGCCTCAGATGACACTAAGAAGTAATTTGTCTATGCAGGCCTCTTAAGCTGTTGTCCAACACATGACTTGGTTATGTCATCTAGTATAACTTCACCTGTAGTCCTACATAAATCAGACTTGTGCTGTGGCTTGTGTGGTAAGTACTGTAATCTCTAGTCTGTAAACTTAGGTAGGGGTTCTATTCTCAAAGTAGTCATGTGTGTGTGTGTGTGTGTGTGTGTGTGTGTGTGTGTGTGTGTGTGTGTGTGTGTGTGTGTGGGTGTGTGTGTGTGTGTGTAAAAAAGTGGAAGTGAGTATCCCAATTCAGTTTTATAAATGGCATGGCTTTCCATTGATTTGATGCTTGCACAAGCATCCAGTTGAAGCAGGCCTCCAAACACATGGCCTGGTTATGTCATCCACCATAAGATCATTTGTGCATTCACAGAGTCCTGGCTCAAGGCTGTGGAGAGCACCCCAGCCATACCAGGTTACATCTCCTTCCATATGTTCAGACCACAAACTGAAGGAGTGACAACTAAATGAGGCAGTGTATCAATATTCATTAAAGAAAAATACACTTCCAGATTGGTTAAACAGTATGATTCCCTGGTGACACTTCAGGTGCAATTAACTGTTGGTATGACACCTATTCATGTCACTGCCAGCTACAGGAACCCCTCCATGATACAGGACAACCACAATGCCTATCTGGATCTATTTGAGTCTATCAAGATACAGCAGAACACCATGGTTTTGGGTGACTTTAACTACCCAGCCATTGACTGGGTAAATTGCTCATGCTCAGACTCACTTGTCTAATGGTTCCTTGACTTCATTAACTCAAATGCCCTAGACTAGCTGGTTAAGACCCCATAAGGGGTGCCAACATCTTGGATCTGATGCTTACCCCCCCCCCCCAGCAGCAACTAAACTAAAAAATCTTCTCCAAAGCAGATTATAACCTCTTACAGGATGGTATAAATAGCTTCACTGCACCTCCCACCTGAGATGGAACTGGCAACTATGCAGAGTTCTACACCAATGCTTATACAAGCACTGCATTGACTTGGCCATACCTGATAGCACCAAAACAAGCTCCTCAAGGAAGATCAAACTTGTCTGTTGGACAACTGCCATTAACAGGCTTTACAATAAGAGGAAGAAATTTCCATCTGAGAATAAGAGGGACCTAGCCCTAAACTGGAAACACTCCCTCCTCAGCTTAAAAAAGTAAATACGACTTCTTATAAAGTCCTCCACTGCAAACTACAAATCCAATTAGCTTCATCAACTAAGGACAACCGTAAGGCATTCTTTGGTTACATCCTTAACCTAAAAGGAAAGGCTCAGATTTGTGCTGAAATAGTAGCTAATGACACCACATATACTGAGCCTGTGGACACTTCACTCCCCTTTCCCTGCCACATGTACCCCATGTCATCCCTACTACCTGTCCTCTACCTTGTATCTCTTAAGATCAGGTTATAAACGCCCTCTCTAAGGCCAGAAATGCAGAATCTGTGGAATCTGATAACATCAAAGGCTGTGTCCTACATGGGCTTCAACAAGAATTAGCAACACCATTGGGTACTCTTTTCAGTCATAGTCTAAGCACCGGCTTCATCCCAGTTGAGTGGAAAATGGTCACCATTATTCCCTTGCACAAAGGTCATGCTTCCACAGACCCTGGGAACTAGTGACCTATTAGACTGACTAGCCTTATCTGCAAGGCCATGAGGTGAATCATCATAGACCTCATCAACAAAGATATAGGTAATCTCCAAACACTTGACCCTACTCAGTTTTGATTTGTTAAAGGGAAATCATGCCTGTTAAACCTAGTGGACTTCTTTGAGACAGTCACCAAGGCCCTGGATGAGGGAAAATCTATGCATATGGCCTATGTAGACTTATCCAAGGGTTTTGACACTATTCCCCACTAAAGCATCAATGACAACCTCACCCAGCTAGATATCAACCCTAAAATCATTAGACGGGTCACTAACTGGCTCACTGATAGAACACATATAGTCAAAATAAGGGAATCCACCTCCAACAACAGACCTGTAACCAGTGTTGTTCTACAGGGATCAGTCCTGGATCCTCTACTATTTGGAATCAATTTCTCCAAAGTACAAGCAAAAACTAAAGGTCTGTGACTGACAAAGTCTGCTGATGATTGCAAACTGGAAGTGGTCATAGAGTCAACATCCTACAAGAGGGTCTTATGCAAACAAATGATTGGTGCCAAAGCCATGGACTTAAACTAAATGGAAAATGTATTATTATCCCTTTCAGTAAGAGTGATATTCCTGCTAGCTACCACATCAATATCAAAACCCTAAGCATGCACATAGTGGTGAAAGACCTGGGCACACAGGTTGACAGCAACCTTACCTTTAATCACCATGTCTGTACAGTGTTAAGAAGGGCATTCTATATCGCTCATCTTATAAGTAAGGGCATTGCCTCCAGAAAAAAAAAGAAGTTATAACTTCCCTGCACTCTTCTCTCATCAGGTCAATAATTGAGTACAACTCCCCTTTTGGTATGTACCTTTCCAAGCACCTGAAGCAGTTGGAGAGACTACAAAGGTTCCTCACAAGGAAAATTCAAAGTCTGAAATAAATGCCTCTTTATTCTGTTTCATACAGACTACTCAAAGGTGATCTCTGCCTTGCATATAAGGCAATCTCTGTCCTGCTTTACTGGAAATGCTGCATATCCGGAAGTCAAATGGTACATGGGTTACTCACTCTAAAGACCTTACCGGAGTATTTAACATTAATAGAACCTGCTGGAGGGACACATTTGTCTCCCAGAGGTTACCACACCTTTGGAACAGACTCCCACTTCATGTCAAACAGAACATCTCAATGGTCCTCTTCAAATGCAATCTGGACAATTGGATGGGTAACTATAAATTCACCCTGGGGGTTCCACTTGTGTCCCTCTTGGACAGAGCAATATGTGCTGATCATGGATATAAGGGTAGAACTTGGCTAGGTTTGTAAGGGCTCTAGGGCCATTAACCTAGTCATTTCATATGATCCTATGATCCTGTGACCTGCAGTCCTAGTAAAATCAGACTTGTGCTGTGGGAGATGTGTTAAGCAATATGACCTGTAGGATGTAAACCTAGATAGGTAGGGGTTCTATCCTCACTGCAGTCAACTTGGTGTGTGTGTGTGTGTGTGTGTGTGTGTGTGTGTGTGTGTGTGTGTGTGTGTGTGTGTGTGTGTGTGTGTGTGTGCGCATGTGCACCTCCATAAAGAATGGTGTAAGTATGTATCCCACACTGACTTCTCAAAGGGCATGGTTTGACACTGTTTGGGTGCTTGCACAAAAATCCAGTCAAAGCAGACCTCCAAACTCTTGTCCCCAATGTGGCCTGTTGATGTGATCTACTCTAAGATCACGTGCACTCCTGCTAAAAGCAGATTTGTGCTGTGGCATGTGTGTTAAGTACTGTGATCTGTAGTCCATAACATTAGATAAGTAAGGGTTCACTTCTCACTGTAGTCAGTTATGTGTGAGCTGTTGGTGAATACTACACAGACCATTTTACAGCAGCCTAAGGGGCACTGTCCTTTTGTCTTCAACAGACACTGCTGATGTCATCATCAATATCAGATTATTGGATATGTATATGTTACAAGAGGCCATGGTTACACATTGGCCTGACAGACAGGTAGATGTCACCTCATCCTATATAAAAAAGGCAACAGCGACATTCATGTTATTGTATGCACAAACATCATGACATCTACTTGCAATGGTGATGGAAAGGTTGACACATTAGATCAAACAGAAGTCCCCGTGGACTATGATGTTTGCAGATGATATTGTGATCTGTACTGAGAGTAGGGAACAGGTATAGAAGACCCTGGAAAGGAGGAGAAATGCTCTTGAGAGGAGAGGAATGAAGATCAGCAGGATTAAGACAGAATATATGTGTGTGAAGAAGAAGGAGGACAGAAAAATGTTTATGGTGCAAGGAGTACAGTTAGGTAAGGCATATGATGTGAAATACTTTGGATCAACAGTTCAGAGTAATGGTGAGTGTGGATGACAGGCAAAGAAGTGAGAGAGCATGCAGGGTGGAGTGGATGGAGGAGAGTGTCAGGAGTGATTTCTGACAGAAGGGTAGGAATAAGAGTGAAAGGGAAGGTCTACAAGATGGTAATGAGACCAGCTATGGAATATGGGTTGCAGATGGTACCACTGACAAAAGGACAAGAGTCATTGCAAGTAGATGTCATGATGTTTGTGCATACAACCCGCCAGCAATCAGTTAAATGGCTCTCTGCACTATCCGCCCCTCTCCCTGTACAAATGGGAGTCCCCCAAGGGTCCATACTTGGACCACTACTCTTTAATATTTTCACCAACTTGTTCTACTCCTCTTGTCCCCAGTCATCTCTTGTGCAATATGCTGATGACTCAACTGTTATAACCATTGCTGACAACCCAACTGACCTCCACTCAACTACCCAGGCATCCTTTCACACCATTGAGACTTGGCTTAGTGATAGCAAACTAATACTTAATCCAAAAAAATACTAAGCTCCTACTCTTCCTCCCTAAAAACATCACCACACTCAAAATGCATTTACCATCTTATCCTGCAACAACACTATCATATCAGCTGAATCTAGTACTAAATTGCTAGGTGCTACAATAGATGATCAGCTTAAGTTTGATCTCCATATTACTAACTCAGTAAAAAGAACTCATCAGAAACTTGGACACCTTTTCCGTAGCAAGAAATACTTAACTAACACTGCCCGAATATTCTCTCCCACGCTTTATTACTCCCAACACTCCTGTACAGCTGCCACATATTCAAAAACCTAAATTCTACACTTATTTTCAAGCTTGAAACTACCTATAATAAGATTGCCAGATTTGCAGCTAACCAAACCTACAAGTCACACCACTGCTTAGCACTACAGCAACTAGACTGGCTAGAATTCCCTCAGCTGCTCCAACTATACCAACTACAAATCATCCACTCTATTCTCAATCTATCCTCCTTCTGCCCCAGCCTGTCCACTATCATATCCAAATATTCCCCTGCTAGGATGCTACGTAGCTCAAATCAAGAATTATTAGACATCTACAAACCCAAAACCAAAATAGGCTGCCTTCTCTATAACTATAACCCAGCTATATCCTGGAACCAACTCCCTTTGAAATAAAATCCCTCCAGCATAGCAAAAGTTTCAAATTAGCCACAAGGAAATACCTAAAAACAAAGTGGTCTTGCCACTATAGCCAACCACCCTGAAACCACTATCCTTTCACCTATTTCAACACCTCACTCTTAATGTATCTCTAACACTATTCCCCTGCCTCTTCCTCCTCTTCCCTTCCTCTATCTCCAACCACTCAATTCTTACAGTCTCAAAACAACCTACCTGTCTAGTCCATCTCCTATACTCTACCTCCCCTACATCTCCTACTAGCCTTCCTATTTTCCTTTCTTGTTTCCAAACTCCTATACAACTAGATCCTACCCACTTTAAATAAGCATCTGCCTAACTATTAACTCATTTTGCTCTAAGCAGCTTAAATAATATTGTAACTAGTCACATTTTCTCCTGCTAATTGTTTAAAACCTTGTTTGTAACAACTCACATACTTGTCTGCTAATTGTTAATAATCTGTATAACTGAATTGCCTGTGGAGCTTTTTTTCTCTCCAGGTCCCTGCTTGAAAGATCCTATAGCTGATTGTTACTACTATGTTACTAACATTTAATAAATTGTTTTCTACTCCAGAGGAGCTTTTCTCCCCGGGTCTCTGCTGAAAATGAGCGAAAAGCTCAGCCAGACTAACCCGGATAACAAATGTAAAATAAATAAATAACATGTATTGTTAGAGTCCCAGATGTTACGATTTGTATTGTGTGTGTTGAGGATGGACAGGAGTATTAACTGTATAGTAGAGTGTCAGCTCAGGTTGTACAGTTTGGAGACAAAGTCAGAGTGGTAGGATTGGGCTGGTTTACTGTCCAAAAGAATAGGAAGAAGAAGATGACATATGTATTTGGAGAAATGCCATCTGTATACTTGAGGCAGAAGTGTACAGTAGGAGTATCTATTTGGAGGTTTGTATGTCTGGACTCAGTTTAGTCATTAATAGTGTGTCTTTGTATTCCATGCTCTGTATCATGTGTAGAGGTGGTAACACTTTGTCCTCATACACGCAGAAACATCAATACACTTGCTTTCAAATACAATCAGCTGCTGCTGTGTATCAGAGAAGATCTAGCTGTCAGAACTACTGTTGCATAACAAGCAGCAATTTACCCACTTACCTGTCAATAACAGAGGTATTGATCCACCTTATGAAGGACCTCATAATGCACACCCCATCGATTAGTCACCTGAAATAGCAGTCAGATCACATATACCCATCCTTTTTGCATTCTCTATGCAGATACCAGGTTCAAAGCTCACATTATCACCTATCATTTCCCCCCATTTCCCCTGATATCATAGTTGACACAAGTTTTTGACTCAGTGCAGATAATGCCTCATGTGCAGTGAATATCCTGCATCTCCTATATCACTGAAGTTCAATTTTCAGGAGATCCACCTGTAGTAGGAATCTGGAATCAGTGCTCTCTTGCTTCCAGATGAGTAACAGTAAACAGGATTACCACTCACACACCTTGACTCCTACTCATAATATGCACCTAACACAAACTATCATGGGCAGAGGTACCCCCCACAAACCAAACTAAACAGCAGACACATCTTAAACACAATCAGGCTACAAGCAGACAATACACATAAGAAATATCATCACCACTGTCTCACCATAGACGTACTTAAGGCAATGGACATGTGGCCCAAAGGTCTTCATAATAGTTGACTGTATAATGAGACATACAGATTCCCCACTCACCAGCTTAAACAAGGATACATTTAGTGTCAGCTGTCTGGCAGAGGTAGTCATCACAGCACACAAGCAATCATGTCTCTCAACAACAAGTCCCACTCTTAATCCAGCATACTTCATCTTGGTATGCACCACTTGAGATGTGACTATATGAAATATATGAACACAGAGATGATTGAGCTATCTAATTATGGGTCCCAGCCTGGTATGTCCCTATGTTTGAACAGCATTATATCCTCACCTAGGATGATACCACTATATAAATAACAAGAGAGTTTCTGAACTTGCCTAAGTTTCTGGTGTCATTCAACGGTGATACAGTACCCTGTCAGTGTGGGATAACATGGTGGATAGAGCATGCTGCTTTGTCAGACATAAGGCACTTGACTGCACCATAATCCCTTTATTAGGCAAGGTCACAAAAGCAGAATAACTACTGTGAAAATGTAAACTTCCAACAAAGTGAGGGCCATGCTGCTAAACCCTAGGAGTTCATATCTTAAACCGCAGTCTGTAAGCACTCTTCACAGTGAAGATGTTTATGTCTGTGCAGTCACAGAAACCTGGTTGAAGGCTGCAGTAAGTAATTTGGCATTAAACGTCAAACATTCAGACAGCAAATAGAAGTTGTGTGAACAACAGCAGGTGTTGTATCTATTTACATTGAAGATTAGTACTTCTCAAGACTGTTTAGAGAAGATAACTATATGGAGCTATTCTATGTCCAGCCTAATGTGGATAGGAAACCCCTCCATGTTATCTCAATTAATAGGTCACCATCCATAAACACAAAAGGCCACACAGCCTATATATTACTACATGGAAAAATTAGAGGACAACAAACTCACTTACACTATTTTACCTGACGTTTGTGAACTGAAATGCCATGGAAACAATAGTGCACCACCCCATACAGTTATCTCATATTCTGGACCTGTACCTCAATAATATGAGTGAACAATGTAATGGCACATGTGTAGTGCCTGCATTGTTAATCCAACAATAAGGCAGTATGTTTTGAAGTAGATATAGCTACTGAAGTCCCAAAAAAAGTCAGGTTCAAAAACATCATCCAAGGTAACTGCACCCTTCTATGGGATGGTCTAATCTACTTCCAAGACACAGTTTCCTCAAAGGACATTGACAGCTGTAGTAACTTACTCCAGGATGCTCTATCTACACATCTACACAAATGTATACACACAGCTGTGCCTAATAGGCTCAAACAAAGATCCTCCAGAAAATACAAATCATACTGGTGGGTGTCTGTCATTACTACATTATGCAGAAGTGAAGGAAGCTGCTGTTTACAAATACAACATTGAGAAACCATGACTGGAAGGCCTTCACAAACTCTCAAAGAGCAACTATGCTAATAATTTACACAACATATCCAGGAATAACCATAAGGCTTTCTTCATGTACAGCTAAAGACTGAAACCTATAACTCAGATGTGTTTGGATCCAGTTGTGTATTGCAGCGCACACACTGACTCAGTGTAACTTCCAATCCTGCTAGCAGACACATTTGACTGAAAAGTGCCCCCCCCCCAACACCACCAAACTGACTACAAACCATGTGTGCAACATCACCTCCAACCTGTGCTATCTACAATGAGAAAGTTGTCACCGCCCTTTCCAAGGCTAGGAGCACAGTCTCCATTGGACGAGATGCATTCCAGCCTGTGTTCTTGATGTGCTTCAACAGTGAGCTATTACCATAAGCACCATATTCAACCACAGTCTGAATACTGCTGTTGTCCACAATGAATGAAATACAGTGGCACACAAGGGATGACTGGCAAAACAAAAGTGCAATTATACAACCATAACTTCATGCAATCTTTGCTGTAAGGCAATGGATACAATTTGCATGCATCTCAGACACAAGGAAATAGATGACCTCCGAACACTAGATGTGTTCCAGTAAGGTGTTCTCAAAGGTATCTTGTGACTGCAAACCTTGTTGGGATTCAAGACTGTGACCAGAGACATACACAAAGTCAAAGCTGTGCACACATCCTATCTTAACTTGGCCAAGACCTTCACCACAATCCAGCATTTGGTCTCAGTGGGAAACTAATCAAGGTAAATATCAAATCCTATGATATCAGTTGGTTTGCAAATTTGATCACAGACCAACAACATTCATTCACAGTGTGAGACTTCACCTCAAGCAGCAGACATGTCATCTGTGTGGTAACAGAAGTGTCAGTGCTGTGGTCCCTCATGTTTAACATATACATCTCAGAAGTCTTGCACAAAACAGAGGATCTGTGATGTTAATGACTGCTGACAAAGCCATGGGTGTTACATGAATACCCTGTGGTAATAATAAATGTTACTGCTTATTATAAAATAATCATATGTACACTATTCCCCACTTCTGTATTAATAGACATTGGAACACATGTCAACTGCAACCTGGGTCTACTGTGGGAAGATTGAAATTCTACATCTTACATCTGATTAGCAATGGCATTACAACAGTAGTGATATATGTCAGCATTCCCCTATATGCATCCCTAATTGGATGTATTAATGAATATAATCCACCCTTTAAATGTATTTTATCAGACACCTGCACCAACTTGACAAACCTCAGACATGTCTGAGTAATTAAACATCTGAGGGTCACCAAAATGTGTATTCCGTGGCAGACTGATGTATCTTTCACTGTGTGCAGTATAATATGGATAGCTTTGAGGCAGATTATGCATGCCTTACAGGGCTATCTGTAGCCAAAATGGGCTGAAAATGCTCTACATGCATAACTAATGTGGGATTCGAGTTACCTGTTCCAGGGACCTCAGTGTACACTATGACATACATAAGACATGCTGGAGAGACAGATACCTCTCTCAAAGGTTGTCTCTCCTCATCAGTATGCTTCAAATCCATGTCAAGCAGAACAACTCCATTACTCTGTTGAAGGACAGGCCGGATGACTTGCTGTGAAAATGTTATCTGGCATGGATCACTGCTGCTTTACTCCTAGACATTGGTGGTTCTTGCTAGACAAAACTTGGCCATGCATTATATCTGACTTTTAATATTATATTTTGATGTAACAACTATGCTTCTAAACACCATCAGGTCAATACCCTAGTCACATCCTATGAACCCTGGAACCTATGGCAATGTACATGTAAAAAGGAACATTATACTGTATTACTGTCCTGATGAGATTTGTCTTCAGTGCTGACATGCAGTCCTGAGATCTGAATCTGATGGGTTGACTTTGGATGTGCAACCATACGTTTGTACTAAACAATTGTTAAAGAAGAAGTTGGATGTATTAATGAGACACATTTTTATTTGAATTCACAGCCCTTACAAAAGCATCCACTATAAAGTAGATAAATTATTATGCTAGCAACCATCTAAATGGCTACGTACAATCTAAATGACAGATAAAATTATCAGTTCAACAGCACAAAAGTCGGTAATAATGTCATATTAATATAGATAGTCATCCTGTGCATCAGACACACAGGTTCATAGGTGTGTACTAGGCTAAGAGCCCTGGAGCCTATATAAGCCTAGCCCAAGAAGATTCCCTGGCATCATGCTGCCCAAAGTTAGTTCCCAATGCCCCTGTCAAGCAAGGCCACTGAAGTGATCCCTGGGGTGAATTTCTATTGCCCATCCACTCGTCAGGATTTCTCTTAAAGAGGGCCAGTGAAGTGCTCTGCTTGATGTGAATGGGAAGTTTGTTCCAAAGTATGTGAAGTCTCTGGGTTAGGAACCTGTACCTCCAGCATGTTCTGTTTATTGTGGTAATGAAGTTTAGGTCCCTGGAGCGTGTGGCACGGAGGGATTGGGATTTATTTAGGTGTAGCATATCTAGCAGCTCTGGATCAGACATGGCTTTGTAGGTCAAGCAGAGATCACCTCTAAGTAGGCGATAAGAGGCAGAGTATAGCTGGAGTTTTTTGAGTTTGTGCATATAGGGCATGTGTCTAAGGCCTAAGACCCTCTTAGTGAGGTATTTTTGTGACCTTTTCAGTTGTTGTAGGTGTCTAGTGAGGTACATACCAAATGGGGCATTGTATTCTATAATCGGTCTAATGAGGGATGAGTACAGAGGGATTATGACCTTTTTCTTCCTGGATGAGAAACCTTTTGTAATGAGATGTGCCACATAGGACTTTCTGACTACAGTGGCAATGTGGTTATCAAAGAAGAGGTTGCTGTCAACCTGTATCCCCAGGTATCTTATCACATCTTCAGTGTTTAGTGGACTACCGCTTATGTGGTAAGTTCATGGGCACTGAATTTTTCCCAAAGGGAATGACAATGTACTTTTTGGCATTGAGCTTAAGGCCATGGTTCTGGCACCAGTCATTGGTGACAGTGAGGCCTTTTTTGTAGAATGTCTACACCAGCTGGGAATCAATAATGGCTCCCAGTTTGCAATCATCTGTGAACTTGGTCAGCCAGAATCCCTTTGTGTTGGCTTGAACTTCAGAGAAGTAGATGCCAAACAGGAGAGGACCTAGGACCGATACCTGTGGGACACAACTTATAAATGGTTGGTAGTCAGATATGGAGTCTGCTGCTTTCACAGTGTGGGTTCTATCAGTGAGCCAGTTGGCAACTTATGACATAGGGGATTATGCCTAGTTTAGTGAGTCTATCTATGATTCCTGAGTGAGGGATGGTGTAGAAGGCCTTGGCAAGATCTAGGTAGGCTGTGTGAACTACCTTGCCCTCATCACAGCTGTGGTGAAAGATTCAAATAAATCTATCAGGCTGAGCAGGCATGATCTACCTTTCACAAACCCAAAGTGCATGGGGTTCACAGTTTGGAGATTCTTTATGTCCTTATTTATAAGGTCCATGATGATGAGCTCCATAGTCTTACATATCAGACTCATCAGACGGATGGGGCTGTAATTCTCAGGGTCTATATTCACTCCCCCTTTGTAGAGAGGAATGACCATAACAGTGCACCATTCGGTAGGAACAAAGCTTGAAATGAGGCTGTGCTTGAACAGGGTACTCAGGTGTGGTACCAGTTCACTTTGTAATTCATGTAGAACACAGCCAGGGATATTATCAGGTCCCATGTAAGCTGTATTTTTGGCTTTGGACAGTGCGTTTTTTACCTGTGTAGCTGTGATAATAGGGACTTGGCATTCCTCAGGTATTGTGATAGACCATTTCGGGGGTGAAGGGGGGTAAAGTTGCAATGAACCTGTCGGCAAGTATGTTTGCAATATCAGTTGGTTCTGTATATGTATTGCCATTATGCTGTAACTCAGAGCAGATCTGAGTATTGCCATGTAGATTCTTGACATAACTATAGAATGCCTTGTGGTTGCCTTTAGAATATGCAGCAATTTTGTTTTTGTAGCTAGCTTTAGAGGATTTGATGATGGATCTCAGTTTTTTCTGAGCCTAACAAGGGAATTTTTCCAGTCTTGGGAATTCACCATTTTCTGCAACAGTTTGTTTATGGTGGGGGACAACCAGATTGACTTCCTTTGTTTGGAGGAGAATATCTTTGTTCTGTTTGTTATGGCCTGTTCCATGCACTTGTGCATGTGCTCATACAGTGCATCTGTGTATGATTCAGCAGTCATGCACCTATTTTCCATTTGCATGGGTGTCGTGAAGTTAGCCAACACTGTTTTTAGAAGCCCAAAATTGACTTTGGAGAACTTTTTTACAGTGGTTTCCTTTAGGGGGGTTGAGAGTGGGATGTGGATATCCATGGTGATTAGCTTGTGTTCAAATCTTACCAGGGAGGAGTTGATTACTGGTGTAGAGCAACGGTCGCTCATGATAGTAATTACCAGGTAAAGAATGTTTCTACCTCTGGTGGGGGTAAAAATGAGTTGGTCCAGGGCATTGGAATTTATTAATTCCAGAAAACATTGAGCAAGTGTGTTGGTACATGAGTAAGAATTTACAATTCTTATTTTTCTTAACCTTGATTGTTTGCTTCATATTGTATCTGTAAATACTATGATTTTAGTGGACTTCTGTATTTACTGTTATATAATTACTTGTTTATAACTTTTGTTATTGTGGAGCATTTTACAATTACTTGTTTATAACTTTTGCTATTGTGGAGCTTTTCTCCCCAGGACTCCATTGAAAACGGGTTTTTCTTGGCCCAATGGACCATCCTGGCAAACAAACTGCAAATAAATAAATACATTTTCCCAGTTAATGGAGGGGTAGTTAAAGTCTCCCAGTATAAGTGTATTGAGTTGTACCCTAATATTTTCCAGTGTGTTTAGGAATCTAGAGTGGGAGTCGTGGGACATGGTGGAGGATCTATAACAGGCTACAACCTGGATTGCAGTTTTACCCAGTGTTAGTTGTACCTGAAGTATCTCTGATGCGTTATGTTGGGCTAATAGTCTGGAGGTGTGCATATTCTTTATGAATATGGAGACACCACTGCCTTTAGTGCTTGAGTCCAGGTTTACGGGCCAAAAGGTGTAGTATGAATTATAGCCTGGTAGTGCTGGGGTGCTCTCCATAACCTTGAACCAGGTCTCGGTCACTGCACAGATGTCAATGTTCTCCATTTTAAGGAGTGCTTCGAGCAAGTGCATTTTGAGATTTAGACTTCTAATGTTGAGTAGCATAACCCTCAGAATTCATTTGCTTGTATCCCTAAATCCAAGAAATAGATGACAGAGATGTGGCACGGTTATCATCACTTGCACAGGGTATTGTGTGGGGTGCAGGAGGTCTTGGCTGACACAAAAGGCTGGTGAGTGTGTGTGTGTGTGAATAAGCAAGGGAAGCAGGCAAGATGGATCATGCAAATGTCGAGTGTGTGTCTGTAGGTGCCCTCAATGAGACACTGTTGTGTGAGTGTCTGCATGAACACAGCCAAGTTCAGTGCTAGCCCAACATGTCTGCATGTTGGACAGCTGTGAGCCATGCATGGGAGAACTGACAGTTCATCATCTTTGCCCCTGAAAACGATAACTGGCTCTGCCAGGAGTTGCACTGGCACCTCTACGTCCAAGATCAGATGCTGTGCTGCTGTCTGAAGGTGACCGACATCTGCTGGATGTGACCCCCTCTTGTGAATGCCCAGGACTACAACCCCATGATTTACTACATCTGGGTGTGGACAGCACATTCTCAGCTGGAGCACTGGATGAACTGCCACTCTGGGAGCATGATTAGGCATGGCCACGTTGGCTCACAGCAGATGACGTTGATGACCAATGCCCATGATGCCGATGCTCCCCACCCAGCAGACATTCCTTCACAGACAATGTGCATCTCATGACAGATACACTATGCTCCCTCATATACACATCCCATTCCAACATGCCATACAACCAATCCAGGGAATCAACAACATGATGGATGCAGTCACAGATGTCAGACTGTGCTGCAGCTATAACCCTGAGCATTCTCCTGGAGTTCCTTTCTGAACATGCCTGTGCCTCCATGATGGTCCTAAACATATGTTGAGTTCAGGGGAAAGTGAGTCAGTAAGTGGCACGAAGAAACTATATCAGGTTGCAAGGTAAAGGCAGAAAGATAAAGAAGATAGTCAGACACCCTTCATAAGGAGAGGACATCAAAGGCAGATGGAAGGAGTATTTCCAGCAGCTTCTGAATGAAGAAAACCCCAGAAAAGCTGTACTACCCCAGAAACAGCCTAAGATGAAAGAAGAAGAGGAACCCACCCTAGAAGAAGTAAGAACAGCACTAAGGAAGATGAAGTCAGGGAAAGCAGCAGGCTCAGATGAGGTCACAGCAGATATGATAAAGATGTTGGTTGAGATAGGGGAGAAATATCTCCTGAGGGTACTAATAGCAGTGTTGGGAGAAAGGATATATCCTAGATGACTGGAGAATAAGCATACTCATGCTAGTGTACAAGAACAAAGGGGGCATCCACAACTGTGGGCAGTACAGAGGCATCAAACTCCTATCACATTTCATGAAAGTTCTGGAGAGGGTAATTGATAAATGGATATGCAGAGAAGTAGAATGTAAGATGGGAGATGAGCAGTTTGGATTCAATTCAGGATGCAGCACAGCTGGCCTGATGTTTGCATTGAGATAGATACTTGAGAAGAAGCTAGAGATCAGAGAGTCCAACTGGGCATTCCTAGACTTGGAGAAAGCACATGACACAGTCCCAAGAAAGTTTATCTGGGCAGTACTGCAGTGGTTTGAAGTCCCGGAAACATTGGTAGAATTAGTACTGGCTATGTACAAGGATCCAATGACTCAAGTATGAACAGTGTTCGGCCTCACAGAGGGGTTCCCAGTGGGAGTAGGTGTACATCAGAGTTTGGCTCTGAGCCCACTGCTATTCATACTAGTGATGGGCTACATTAGCAAACAGGTTGGAGAGGACAGATCAACAAAGCTGCTGTATGCAGACGATGTGGCAGCACAGGCAGACTCTGAGTTAGAACTTCAGCAAAGGATAGGAGAATGGAATGCAAATCTGAAGGCACATGGGATGAAACTAAGCACAAATAATATGGTGGTAGTGGCAGCAAATTGGGGAAATCAGAAGAAGCTGAGAATAGAGACAGAAGGGAAGATAGTGAAACAGGTAAACAGCTTCAAGTATCTGAGAGGAGTAGTTGAGGAGAAGGGTAGTCTGAATGAAGAGGTCAAAGCTGGAATCAGAGGGGCTGCAGCCAACTGGCATAGAGTATCAGGTGTAGTCTATGACAGAAGAATGCCAAAGAAGTTGAAAAGTAAGGTGTACAAGACAGTGGCGCGACCAGTACTACTGTATGGTGCAGAAATCTGGGCAGTAAAGGCAGAAGAGTTGAAGAAGCTAGAGGTGATGGAAATGAAGTACCTGAGAAAGGTGGTAGAATGCACACTGTGGGACAGATGAAGAAATGAGGACATAAGAGCAGAAGCCAAAGTAGCTTCAATTGCAGAAAAGATCAAAGAGAACAGATTACAGTGGTTTGGGCACGTGTAGAAAAGCAGAAGACAGTCTGTGAGGAAGATTTGGGACAGACAGGAAGAAGGTAAGAGGAAACGAGGATGTCCAGCAAAGAGGTGGATGGATTGTGTGAAAGAAGATCTGCAACAGCCAGGCATGAGTGTTTAAGAAGGCAGGAGTGTGGCACTAAATTGAGAGAGTTGGCAACAGTTAACATGATTCCCTAACCCCATGTAGTAAAATAGGAAAAAAGGGGGCTGATTATGATGATATGTGGAGCGACACATGATGAGACACCTGCAACAGGCTGAGCAGGGACAGCAAGCCTCGTCCGAGCACCCCTGTCAATCTACCTGTGTTGCACCTCACCAACAGTTTGTCTATGGCCAGTATCAACAGTCACTGAAGCCACAGTAGTACTCACACTTCCCTGATCAATGTCCTCGCACTCCAACTCTGCAATATCTATGGCCTCAGTGGACTGGGTATGCATAGGAATACTGGCTGTGCCTGGTGATAATGGGGGGGGGTCACTGGATGTCAACCTCTGTGTCAGAATCATCCTCTGCAACCCCTGGCAGTGCCTTACATTGGTCACCACCATCATCATCAGAGTCTGATGAGACACTGACATCAGGTAGTGCAGGGGACACAGAACTACTTCCATGTTCACCTGTGATAAAAGGAAGGAAAACAGGAATACATTAATACCTGCACTACTGTGCTGCAATATGTGTTAAGCAATTTACATTGCTGTCCCTATTATACACATTCATACCTCTCAACCTCTTAGAGCAAGGAATGTGGACAAAGCCATGAATAAATGGGTGGACAAAGGACGAAGAATAGGTACCATTGTGACATATTGCCCTTACAAACCTATAAAAGTGATAGAATAACAGTTATTGCTTCACCATAACACTTATGATGGGTATAGTGTCTGAATGTGAGATCTCTGTTGTTATTTTATGTCTCCAATCTTTAATGACTTATTAATAGTTTGCAAATCAATCACTATGATCTTAAATACAGGCCAGAGGTATAAATCACATGTTTGGACATTTGCAAATATCTTTACAGCTGACAGTACAGCAATCCATACAGCAGGCCTGAGATGACACTTTAGCAGATATATTGGAATATTACAAGAACAAGTGTTTTGGTATATTGACAAGCTAGAAGGGCATTAATGCCCGTGCTTGAAATATTTGTATGTATGTATATCTACATTACTGACATTAATGTATTTTGATTACCCGCTGCAGGAATCTTATATCTGTGGATTCCTGATGGCCCTGAAAAAAGTAAAAGGAGAGGTAATGGCAACAGCATCACATTTAACAGTATAACAGGGGATACTACTTGTAATAATCTACAGTAAATGCAATGCTAGCAAGAATGTGTCTGACAACCTCTAAATGACCTTAAAACTGCAGCTATTTTAAATACCCCACCAAAAAAGCAACCTGACACACATGTATAAACTATATACACTATTACAGAATGAATGCAACAGTATTCTACTGATGACCTAACAAAACCTACCTGGTAGCTCTTCCTGAGATGCAGGAGTGGCACCCACATTCCGAATGTTCTGGCTAATAGACTGCTGGAAGCTGTCCTGTGTGACAATGTTTGCCAGGAATACCTTAGTGGCAATGAAAGGTTGTTCTGTGCAGGCCTACTGCTGGTGACCTGATGGTCATGTGCCACTTCAGCAGCATTCCTCCTTGCAGCAGGAATCATGTCCCTGGCTCTGTGTCACCCAATTGCACTGACATTTTGGACCAATTCATCCCACAGGGCTGCATGTTTTGATATATTGGCCACCCTCTGGACATCAGGACTGAATGATGTTGGCATAATGCTTCAGTTATGAGGTTGATCTCTGCCCCAGAAAATGGGGCCCTATGATGAGTGGGCATATTGTTTGCTGAAAGACAAAGTAACGATAACACACATAAGGATAAAATAAGTACAAATAAACTGTGTACAGATAAGGCAGTACAGGAAGGCTGTCAATATTCACCACTTGATTACAATTTAAAGAGTCAACATTAGTCAACAAATAACAAGGGGGCTACAAAACAAGGAGAGTAGCATGATGAACATACCCTTGTTTATGCCATAACAAATACTCACTTATGCTCCCACACCCAACACAACAGTCCATTCTAGTTTGTGCCATAGCAGGAACTCATCCCCCCCCCAAAAAAAAAAAAAAAAAAACAAATAGGCTAAGGAACAAATGTGGTAACAAAACAACAGTGTAAAAAGTGCTCTGAAAGGACCTATCCATGAAACGTGTGCATAGTTATCACACAGCATTACACATTCGGCCTAATCTACATCCTCTGTACCTCTCAAATGATTGGTAAACAAGGCCATGTCATGAGTACAGTTTTAACAAATGCTTACTGATTTACTTCACATCATTCCTAAGTACATTCCAACATATGCATTATTTAGGTAACATAAATGGATACAGACCTGATGGAGCACAATACTCCTCTGTTGAATATACTGCTCCAAAATAAATGTGTAACTGAGTTTGAATTGTGAAACAACTGTCATCCACACTGGTTTGCCTAGCTACACATTTGTCTTTTTATAACAGTGTACATAAGTAATTGATTACATCTGACATACTCTGTGCTTCAGTGATGCTAATTGCAGCATACACTGCTGAATTGCATGCTAATCATCCAATCCCGTGGAGCTAGTCAGCAAGATATAAGGCATCAGTGTAGACACCATGCCCTTTCTTATATGTGGAGCAAGGAAATAGTGCAGTACAGATACAATGTAAGCACTGACAGATTGTTAGTAGCAGCTACATTTTGCATACATTTGTGTGTGCTGCAGGCTGAAGTCAATGCTGCTGCTGCCAATAGCCATAGACAGAGAGAGTGAAGAAGAATTTGCAGGCCTACAACAACACGGTAGAGGAACTGTGGGACCTCTGGTAGCCATGAGTCAGACACGGAGACAAATGCAGGGAACCCATCCCAGTGGAACATAAGGTATGTGTTGAGGTTAGTATGTTAGCCACAGGTACCCTTAACAGACAACCAGGGGATATGCTTGGCGTGTCATAAGTATCAGCCTCCAGGATCTTCTGAACATTCCTGCATGTTATGCTACAACATGGCAGAGAACACAAGTATTTTACCATAAGTTCTGAGGAGAGGATCACAAGTATGCTACAACTGTAACATATATTGCACTACTCTCCAGTAATGTGTGCCATAAATTGCAGTCATGTACACATGAGAACAACACTTGGGGAACAAGATGGGGTCTACATTAACAGTAAGAGCTACCACTCGAACTGCCAAGTCAAATGTAATGTCATGGGAATCATTTGGAACATGTATGCTGGCAACCCTTGCAGTTAGCATGACTTCCATATGTGCCATATTCCCCAACTGCACCAGATGTGTGCTATGAGGGATATCTCCAAGGCTCACTTAGGTGTGGATGCATGCTATCCACTGGAGTCAAGGCTGAGGAAACTCATCGAAGATGTACACACACACACACACACACACACACACACACACACGCGTGCGTGCACACACACACACACACACACACACACACACACACACGCACACACACACACACACACACACACACAGACACACACACACACACACACATACACACACAAGAACACAAACACCTTAATGGGAAATACAGTCCAAACAGTAATGACATAGAGCATGTGTTCCAGCTACTGCATTCACAGTGCCAGCACCTACATAACTTTGGCCGAGAGCACCATTACAATCCACTGACATGTCCCTCAATGCTCATAATATGTGCTATGCTACCCAAGTTAATATAGTGGAAACAGCTGTAGCAGGATCATCAAGGGGAACACATCCTATTGACAATGCTAAGGTCACCACAGCCATAGGCCAATAATGTCTCAGAAGAGGAACCAGCAGCAGGTGTGGTTATATGCAGACATAGCCATCCTCAGTAACTCCTTGCACTGGCTATGAGGCAAGCCATAGCATACTGACGCAACACCTAGGAGGCTAAAACTATTCTACAACATCACTTTACATCTGTACTAGGGATGCATTAGAAATAACAGTTCTCAACCATAACTAAATCATACAACAGGCAGTATACCAGACATGTATTCTAACCAGACCAATACAGTCTTGTTAGTGCCATAGCAGGCACACATCTTTGCTGCCCCACTACCAAAAGAATAGTCAGTGCTTGCTTGTGGCATCCAACCTGTTTTTCCTTAGTTGGCAGCTGCATATCATATTATCCCCAGTTAATATCCTTTGACATTGTAAATGCAATGATATTGAATGGCGTACACATTGTATGTCCCAGACTACTGGACAGAAAACAAATGAATGACACTAAACACAGACATGTAAAATAGTGCTGTATATTTGCAAGCAAACATCATAATGGAGTGTGTAATCAGTAAGTGCAGTATTTTTAAAGTGAAACATTTCACTAAATGTACAGGTAACACAATAGTTTATTATGACTGCACATTATTTTCAGTTTGATTGTGTGGTGGGCATTCTCTTAAATGTATAGATTTTATTAGAATGCACAGATGTTGGACTCATATATTTGGTCTGTTTCTCATAAAATTGTGGTTTTCTGCCAAATCACTGGCAAATCTTTGAAGACTGAAGTCAGGAAATAATGGCACACATTTGAGTTTCAGACTTCATACCATTCAGAAAAGCCATGCTAATGCATAACCTGTTGTGCTATTCACTTCCTAAATACGTAAGAGCAATATTTAAAGAGTGTCCCTATTTTTAGGCCTTTTGTCCCCCATTATTTGTGCATTTGTCCAGATTCCTTGCTCTAAGAGGTTGAGAGGTATGGTGCTGGATGCATGCTGTTGCTTGCTACAAAGGTGTATGTTTGAAACATAGGGTTAAGGCACCCATCCTGTGTTTGGCATGTGCATCAGATGGTGAAATGGATTGTAGAACTATGCGGGGATATTTCTTGTGTAGTAACATAATCTAGTATGACACACTGATTTTATATTCCGCCTATTACACTTGTTTTTATCTCAATATTTGGACTCACTGTTTGCGCATTGCTGTGTGTTCCTGCACATAGCACAAATGGTGTCAGCTATGTGCAGCTGGTTTGCATGCAGAGTGGCATTGCACAAACTGTAGAAGTGGACCACTCAGGTAGCAGATGGGACCCAGACATTTAAAAGTAGATCTGGGATGCATTCCCTTAAAGTCAGTGTTCATAGCACAAACCCGATAAGTGCCACTGCACTGAGTGTACCTCGGGATAAATATTAATGTAGTAGATTTTCACGTAACTTCTCTTGTGGTTGCAGATGTTCCGTTTTGTCCTGAAGTTCACATGGTCTTGGGTTCTGATAGAAAGATTGCAACTTCTGTTTGCTTAATCTGTAATCTTGCATTACATAGCAATATAATTAAACATACACATGTATTCTTTACTCCTTCTACTGGCAACAGCTGTGAGTGTAGGACTACCATCTATAAGGTCCATGGTTCTAACAGAGCAGTTTTTTCAATGTTGTCTCACTTCACATTCTTGTCACCTTGAGTTATAGCAGTTGACCTAGTATTTCTTATATCCTAAGTGTTTTCCTGATGGATGACACACTAATATTGTCAGTTATATACTGATATGATAATATCTGTATTAGTGAATTTCACTTTATTGTTTCCTATTGCACAAACACGGGTCATGTGTTTGGGCAATGCTAAACAGTGTGCACCATTTTCAAATGTTGCGAAATCCAATACTGTGCATTCTCAGTGTGTCATAACATAACTGGAATTGGTGGGAAAAGTCATTATACATTGTTTTTTATCTGCATTAGGCAATGGCTGGCATTCAGGTAAAGGTTCTGATATTTCAGTCTCAAAGGTGGGAAGTGCAGGAGTCCAAAGTGTTTGTTGTACTCCTAGTGAATGATTGTGGTCCCCGGCTTTTGCACAAGCACTATCATGGATCCGATCAAATGCATGCAATAGTTTGGCCTGGGACCCAGTGCTACCAGTATCCTCTGCACTGGTAAACAGTGTAGAAATCACTACCGAGACCTCAGGATGAGGGAGAGGGATACCCTTGACCATAGGATTGAGGAATGCAAGAATGATGGCACTTCACAGATGTGTAAGTATCAGTTACAGGCACTGCTTGTAGGAGGTAACAGCTGCTTTTGCTCACGATTGTTGTTCTTAATGGTATTATGTTAAGTTCTGTTTTCCCCACAGCTGATGCAGATCAGTCACTGAATGTGTAGACGTATGAGGAAAGACTAAGAAGGATGCGAGATGCAAGTGGTATGCATGCTTCCAAACAGTACTGTTATTTTAGCATTGGGAGTAAATACAGCTTATTGTGGTAAATAGTTGTATCACATTTAGTATGCATCTGTCCATTGTAAAGCAAAAGCATGCATGCATTAGTATGTTATTTAAATCAACAGCCCAGAGTAGACAGGGGTTGTAATTTAGAAAACCACACATCCAAAGTTAGCAGTACTTGATTAGGTTGACATAAATATTACAATGTAAAGTATGACCTATATACCACAGACAGCAAGAGCATACTGCAGATTATCATTATAACATTGAACATGTATCTATAAAGTGTAAAAGGAAAGAGTGCTTGCCTTATGCTGTATTCCAAAGGAAAGTTACAGTATTACATTAATCAATGCTTGTGGGTTCGAATACCACACTCCCTGTATTTAAAATCAGCTCTTTACAATACTGTTTTAGGCTGTCATCAGTAAAAGTGCTGTAGTGTTACGTATTCATAATGATAGCATTAAAAGTGCAGACCTCTATAGCTGTGTCTCCTATGGTCTGCTGTCAAATGTAATCAGTGTACATGGAACATGCATATGTGCAATAAGTGCCCCCATGAATGATTGGCAGATGCAATATGATCTGAACTATACTGTGTCTGTTAGAAACAGGGTATTACTCAAAGTAATAAAGGTATTTATTAGCATTTGGTATTGTTAAAAGTAAAATGTAACAGAACATAATAAATTATTTGTAGAAAGCTTTGTATATTATCTGTGTGGTTAGTAATGTTATTTCTTTTTCTTTCACACCACCCCTTCTCTTAGTTTTTTTTTTATTTGTATTGTTATTATTACATTATGTATATAATCATAATTTTCATTCATTCATCATCATCAGCCCCCTTTTTTCCCATTTTCTACATGGGGTTTGGGAATCGTGTTAACTGTCACCATGTCTCTTGATTTAAAGCCACACTCATTCCTTCTTCGACATTTATGCCTGACTGTTACAGATCATTTTTCACACAATCCATCCACCTCTTTGCTGGAAGACCTTGTTTCCTTTTACCTTCTTCCTGTCTATTCCAAATCTTCTTCACCAGATTGTCTTCTGCTTTTCTTCATGTATCCAATCCACAGTAATCTATTCTGTTTGATCTTTCTGCAATTGGAGCTACTTTGGCTTCTGCTCTTATGTCCACATCATCTGTCCCACAGAGTGCATCCTACCAACCTTCCCAGGCACTTCATTTCCCTCACCCCTAGCATCTTTATCTGCTCTGGCTTTACTACCTAGGTTTCTGTACCACTGTCTTGTACACCTTACTTTTCAGCTTTTTTGGCATTCTTCTGGCATAGACTACACCTGAGACTCTATGTTAGTTTGCTGCAGCACCTTTGATTCTAGCTTTGACCTCTTCATTCAGACTTCCCTTCTCCTCAACCACCCATCCTATATACTTGAGTTATTTACCTGTTCCACTATCTTCCTTTCTATCTCAGTTCTTAGCTTCTCCTGATTTACCCAGTTTGCTGCCATTACCACTGTCTTATCTGTGCTTAGTCTCATCCCATGTGCCTTCAGTTTTGTATTCCATTCCCCTATCTTTCACTGAAGTTCTTGATCAGAGTCTTCCTGAAATGCCACATCATCTGCATACAGCAACTTTGTTGATCTGTCCCCTCCAACCTGTTTGCTAATGTAGTCCATCACCAGTATGAACAGCAGTGGGCTCAGAGCTGAACCTTAGTGTGCACCCAGTCCCAATGGGAACCCCTTTGTGAGGCCAAACACTGTCTGTACTTGAGTCACTGGGTCCTTGTACATAGCCTGCACTAATTCTACCACTGTTTCTGGGACTTCAAATCACCACAGTACTACCCAGATCAACTTTCTTGGGACCTTGTCATATGCTTCCTGCAAGTCTAGGAATGCCTCATCTCTTTCCTCATTTCTAGTTTCTTCTCAACTATTTGTCTCACTGCAAACAGCGCGTCAGTTGTGCTACATCCTGATCTGAATCTCAGCTGCTCACCTCCCATCTTACATTCTACTACTCTGCATATTCATTTATCAATCACCCTCTCTATGCAATGTGGTAGGAGTTGGATGCCTCTGTACTGCCCACAGCTGTGGATGTCCCCTTTGTTCTTGTACACTGGCATGAGTATACTTATTCTCCAGTCATCTGGGATATGCCTTTCTCTCCACATGGCTATGAGCATCCTCAGGAACCATTTCTCCCCTATCTCATCCAGCATGTTTATCATATCTGCTGTGACCTCATCTGAGCCTGCTGCTTACTTCTTCTAGGCTTGGCTCTTCTTCTTTGCTCATTGTAGGCTGTGTCTGAGGTAGTACAGCTTTTGTGGGGTTTTCTTCATTTAGAAGCTGCTGGAAGTACTCCTTCCATCTGCCTTTGATGTCCTTTGCAGATTGTTGCTGCTTATGAAGGTGTCTGACTATCTTTTATACCTTTGTCTTTCCCTTGCTACCTGATATATTTTCTTTGTGCCACCTACTGAGACACTTTCCAGAAGTTGGTAGAGTGCCTCTGATGCCCCATTCTTTGCTATTGCAGCTCCTTTCTTAGCTTCTTTGTTAGCCAACTTGTATTTCTTTCTAGCTTGATCCTGCTTTTTCCTTTTCTAGATTTGCGCATTCCACCACCATCTTTCCTTATATACTTTATTTCCATACCTGGCTTGGCCACATATCTGTTCTGTATTCCACACATGCTGTTTTGAGGCACTGATATTCTTCTTCAACTTCACCTGTTTCCTCCTCTTCTTAGGGTACTAAGTTCTGAATTTCTTGTCCTTTCTCTCCAGTCAACCTCCAGTTCTTCAGCCTGGTCTCTGTTGACCTTAGAGCCTTCACTGACCATTGCTTGCTACTGATTGTGGCAATGCTGAATGTGGGCTTACTGTTTCACTGGGGATGACTTTGCAATCATTGATTCTACCCCAGTGCCTTTTTCTTACTAGGAGGAAGTCTAACTGAGTTGCATGTTGGCTACTCTTGTATGTGATCTTGTGACTGTCTCTCTTTCTGATACTATCGATCCATTTTCCAGACTGAAGTCTAGAATGGCCTCTCTTTTATTCCTGTTGCCCCACTCATGTGGATCCAGGCAGTTCTGTCTATCCCCCTCCCGAGTAGTAGACTCTGGATCCCAAGCCAAGTGATTTTGCTGCATTGCCCTTCCGGGTTCATAGGATGTTCAGTCTCCTCCATATCATCCACTTCCAAGCTGCATACTCTCAGTGACCATACGCTAAGTGAAGAAATTCTTAGTTCATGTTTGACAGGTTGATTGGTTTTACATCCAGCTTTCCCTTAACAGAGCTATCCCTGGCCTACCCATCCCCATTTAGCAACATTAGTCAACTTGACTGAATCACTGAGTAGCTAGCCCTGCCACAGAACTCAGTCTGTGATCCGTGTTCTCCTATATTGAGGATACTGCATACCACAGTAGGTGCCCAAAGCAGCAGGTCTGTACAACTCTTCCCACTATAGGGCACCATATATAGTCTGTGCTGCTGCCCACAGCTCCATTCATTGGTGAGTTTGAGATAGAAACACTCAGCATGGAACCCCACAGAGCCACAGGGAGAACATGCAAACTCCAAACAGGCATTGGTCACAGGTCAGGATCAAACCTTGTACCATGTGCATGGGAGGCAAGGACCTTAAGCATTATGCTACCTGGTCTCTATATATTTTTTTCATTATCATAATTATTTTTATTCCGTATGTTTGATTATTATGTATAACTTTCTATTATTTATCCTGTTAAATAAATTTTCATTTCTTATTATTTATCATTGTGTTGGTAATTATTATTTATTTCTATATGGACAGTCTTCCTTCAATTGTGTAAATCCACTTCGTTCTCCCTATGGGCTCACTCCACTCCCCTACCCTGCCACCAAATTCCTCCTGCCCCCAGTAATCCCAAACTTATACTGCCTTAACCACACCCCAACCTAACCTCCTATCATACCTCACCCCTCCACCTCCATTACAACCTATCACAACCCACATTTTCTTTAAATAAAACACAACTGACAACTATCTCATCCTAACTCCCCTACTTACTCCACCTCTTCCCCATCTTACACCTTACCACAATGCCGTCCTCACAAATATCGACATATTCAAAACATCTTCTCTTATTCTCACTTCTTCCTCTCCTTATTATACCATACTTTCTAACCTGTTATGAACACATGAACCTTATTGAATCTCACACTCTCTCTGAACATACCCAAATATCTTCCCAGTCTAAGCCCCAACACTATGTTAACATAACATCTTCTCCCAGCTACCTACTACCAAAATTTCATAGGAAGGCCCATATAACTTCCTTCTTTCAAAAATACAGAAAATCACTATACATATTCCATAGGTTCATAAGTTCATAAGTTGGTACTAGGCTATTGGCCCTAGGGCCTATACAAGCCTAGCCATAAAAATTCCCTGGCTATTTCTTCCCACACTATTTACTTTCCTGGACCCCTGTCTAGCAGGACAACTGACATGATCCCCGGGATGAATTTCCTTTCTCCCATCCAATTATCAAGGTTCCTTTTGAAGAGGGCCAAAGAGGCACACTGCTTGACATGTATGGGCAGTCTATTCCAGAGTCTGAGGAGTCTCTGGGCAAGGAACCTATCCCTCCAGCATGTTTTGTTTATTGTGATGACAAGGTTTAGATCCCTGGAGCATGTGGCTCTGAGGGATTGGGATTTCTTTAAGTGTAGCAACCCTCAAATCTAATTAAAAGATTACTACTCTCCCTTCTAGATGGTGACATTCATCCCAACCCAGGCCCAAATAACACTGCAACTATTGACCCTCTCTCTAGCTCACACATCCTCACCAAACCACCTAACTCTCTCACTTTAGCTCATCTCAACATCCGTAGTATTAACAATAAAATTGCCCACCTCTACGCTCTGTTAGACACACACTCATTTCACATCCTTTGTCTATCAGAAACTTGAAAAACTACTAAAAATCAAAAGAAAAATGAGTTGAATGGTAGGAGAAAGCTGAAATAAGCAAATATGAATAACGTAAAGCTAAAGCAACTAAAAACTTTAATATGGTAAGCGCTTTCAGTGGTAAAAATATTCCACCTTCTTCAGACCCAGAACAACATAAAACTGATGCTTATATAGCTTGTAGTTAATTATCAGTCATTCAATCAACCAATAAAAATAAAACCAGATAAAAGTACAATATTTAAACAGTATGAAACCTGCTCTAAAATGTTACAATGTTAAGTACATAATACTCAATTTATAAATAACATTAAATATATATGTATAACATGTGTAAATGTTATACTAAAAAATCACATTTTAAAAAGCTACTAGGGCAAAACTGAAAATGTATAATATGTGATAATGACATAAATTTACTGTAAGAACTAAGATATTTAGCTAAATAGAGACACATAAAAAATATATAGTAATATGTAAAAAATAAATAATTAATTGCATGCTGGTTAAAGACTAAAATCTGATCATAATAATACTGAATATATGACCAAAAACAAAGTCCATATTTTTATATATATAAAACTGTGTAAATGTTACTATGTTTCAAACTTAGTCAACAAAAAGTGATTTTTAGTATAACATTTACACATGTTATACATATATATTTAATGTTATTTATAAATTGAGTATTATGTACTTAACATTGTAACATTTTAGAGCAGGTTTCATACTGTTTAAATATTGTACTTTTATCTGGTTTTATTTTTATTGGTTGATTGAATGACTAATTGATAATTAACTACAAGCTATATAAGCATCAGTTTTATGTTGTTCTGGGTCTGAAGAAGGTGGAATATTTTTACCACTGAAAGCGCTTACCATATTAAAGTTTTTAGTTGCTTTAGCTTTACGTTATTCGTATTTGCTTATTTCAGCTTTCTCCTACCATTCAACTCGTTTTTCTTTTGATTTCTATCAGAAACTTGGCTAAAGCCTACAACCCATGACAGTGAGATTATCCCCCCTGGTTATAATGTCTTGAGACTTGACCGTAAAGCTAAAAAGGGTGTTGGGATAGCTATCCTCTACAAAACAGGGATGGAAATTACAGCTTTGCAGGAAAAACCTCCCATTGTAAGCAATGCAGAAATACTAGTCTCCAAACTCCAGCTTAATACCCACAAAGCCATCTACATCATTTGTATCTACCTTCTCCCAGGTAATAACGTGAATACCCTCAAGGAGATCCTTAGCTGGCTCACCATTAATTTCCCCCAAGAAACCATAGTCCTTGGAGACATGAATATTGACTGGAAGACATGTTCCTCAGAACACACTTCCACCCACTTAAACCTTCATGGTTTTACCCAAACCATTCACTCTCCCACCAGAACTAATAAACCTTCCAACAAAGAAAGCATACTAGATTGGATTCTGATAAATAGTCACCACCAAACATATAAAGTAGGAACCCTTCTTGATGATGTAAGCGATCACGCACTAACTTACTTAATCAGATACAAAACTGATACCTCCAACCTAACAACTTACAGAATAGTTAGAACAATTAAAAACTTTAACCCTGACTCTTTCCAAGCTGAACTCAGAGCTTGCAACTGGGCACCCCTGAAACACCTTTCACTATATGATGCTGTAAAATACTTCAACGAAAAATTCTTATCCATTCTTGATTCACATGCCCCTTCATGATCTATCAGAAAAAGCTCTAAACCTGCCCCTTGGCTATCAAAAGACACTAGGCAAAAAATTATACTTAAAAACAAAATCTGGGCCAAATTTTAGACTACCAGAGACCCCATAGATCAACTCAACTTCAAACAATTAAGAAACATTACAATAAAAAGCCGTACTTCTAGACAAAAGAATATACTGCTTCCATTTACAACAGACTAACCAAGATAAACCACAAAAGTTCTTGGCAGGTATAAATAGTCTCTTAAAACCTGGCCACTCTGACACACCCTCCCCATCAGGCACCCCCCAAGATAACCCAAAACAGGTTGCAGGTGCCTTTAATACCTTCTTTACTGAAACTGTCCAGTCTCTTTCCAACCACTTGTCCCCCGATATCTCCAATCTCACCACTTCCTCAAATGTCTCTATTCCAACACTCCGACTGCAACCAGTTCCCACATCTCTCATTTGCACACTTCTCCACAAACTTAAATCGTCGTCTCCTTCAGCTGACCTTCTGCTTGCTCTATAGCTAAAAATAGCAGCTAAAGCAGTAGCCTATCCCATTTACATCCTCATTAATAGAACCTTTCTCAAAGGATACATCCCATCAATATGGAAAATATCCCATATTATTCCCCTTCACAAAGGTGGTAACTCAGCTGAACTCTCAAATTATTGACCCATAGCCTTACTCTCCCCCCTGGCCAAAATCATGGAAAGATGCATACACAAACAACTTCTCAATCACTTAATAAATAACAATCTACTGGCTAACTGTCAACATGATTTTAGACTATTGAATAGCACCACCTCTGCCCTCCTACCCTTCTCTGACTGCATTAATAAAAATCATAATAACAATATTCTTACCTCAGCCCTCTTTATTGACTTATCTAAAGCTTTCGACATGGTTAATCACCAGCTACAGATACATTTACTAAAATTCCTTGCACTACACACAAGCTCAGTAAAATGGTTCCAATCCTATCTTCACAACAGGCAACAGGCAGTGCGTTGGGACAATAACTTATTCAACCATCTCCCTATTACCCTTGTTGTCCCTCAAGGCTCCATCCTGGGCCCTCTCCTTTTTTCTATTTTCATTAATGACCTTCATACTAATATTCCCCATGCCACCTGCATACAATATGCAGATGAATCTACTTTAATTTGTTTGGTCTCATCTTCCTCTAAACTGTTCACTCTCACCCAGCAGGTATTCCAAACTGTTGAGACATGGTTCTTAACATGATACCTCATCCTGAACCCCAAGAAAACAGAACTCTTACTTTTCTCTCCCACCCAAAAATCCACTCCTCTACACTTTGCAGTAAAATCAAACAACGGCACGATTATATCACCTGCTCCAACAACCAGACTCCTTGGAGTTGAGATAGACAATAACCTAAACTTTGATACTCACATTAAGAACACTAAAAAACTAGTCAACAAAACACTGGGCTCCCTCTACAGAATTAAACCCTTCCTTACTCCTCTTGCCAGAACTACCACTGGAAATACCCATCTTATCTCCACTCTCCTCTATGCCTCCCCTAGTTACACTTATCTGTCCAAAATTAACTACAGCAAACTTGCAGTTGCATACAGTAATATTGCCAGATTTGCCTCTGGCTCTGCATTTAGAACCCACCACTGCCTATACCTAAAACACTTAGGATGGCTTGAACTGCAGAACTTGACTCAATTTCATCAACTTACAATAGCTCACAAAATCCTGTACAAACCCTCTAAAACTCCCATACTCACTACCCTTATTACCCCCTACAGTAATCTTAAACGCTTACGCTCTTCAAATAAACTTCTTGTATCTACCACTAAATCCAACAATATGGCTGGCAATTCCTTGTTCTCTAACACAGTTGGGAAAACCTGAAACTCTCTTCCTGAAAATCTTACAGCAATTTCCTCACTCCCAAGTTTTAAATCTCAACTCAAAATTCACCTCATAACTCAATGGCTGTGTCCCTGCACTAGCCATGATTAACATTGTATGTGTGTCTATCTACTTCAGTGGCCCTGCTCCTGCACTAACCCTGATTAACATTGTATGTGTGTCTACCTACTTCAGTGGCCCTGCTCCTGCACTAACCCTGATTAACATTGTATGTGTGTCTACCTACTTCAGTGGCCCTGCTCCTGCACTAACCCTGATTAACATTGTATGTGTGTCTACCTACTTCAGTGGCCCTGCTCCTGCACTAACCCTGATTAACATTGTATGTGTTTACCTACTTTACTATTCTCTTCCTCCAAACGTAACTTTTGTTCCCATACTATCACTTCTCACCAAACAACCTAACAATTTTATAAGCATCTAAAGATCTTTTATCCTTGAGGAAAACCTCTCCTATTATAAATGGCCTTTCTATATATGTTTTCCTTTGGTATTGTATTTAAATTCCTGATACTATGTATGTAACTAAATGTTTTTCACTAGTTTGTTTAATTGTACCACTGCAATTGTTTGTTTTTTTTTTTTTTTTGATGTGGAGCTTTTCTCCTCAGGCCTCTATTAAAAATGGATGTGTATCCAGTTGGACTAGCCCGGTCAGCAAATGTAAAATAAATAAATAAAAATTAAAATATTAATTTATTATATGCTTACATTTTATTTAATGTTGTTCTGTCCATTATTTTGTGTTATGTTTTATTTCATTATGGAATTTTAATTCTATTTCTGCTATTACTACAGCACAGCAAAGTAGGCCAATCCCCCATGGTCCACCTACACTCCCTCAAATGGCTATGGCACCAAGGCCCAGCACATGTGGGGTACAGCCTGGCAGCAACCTCCCTGCTGCCTCTGCCATACCTCAACCCTCAGGTAGTTCTGCCCCAGAAGATAGACCTGTGGTTCCTTCTGGGAGCAGAGGAAGAGGGGGTTATGTTGTCACCCGAGCTGAATTGCCAGGTCTGGTGTATAGGATTGTGCGCCACACAACTGGTGCATGCCTACCCCAAGTGGAGACACTGCTCTCCATCACTGTCCTGAATAACACAAGGACACACAGACATCAGACACTGCAGCCATCAGTGTAGTGAGGTGACAGTGCTGACAGTCCAGTGGGAGAGGATTCGATTCTCACTGTCACCAAACATGACGTCCATAGGTTCATAATCCCCCACCCCCACGCCAAACAAGCTATTCACCCCCATCTTGTGTCCTTCACCAATGCTGTCTCTTGTCTTGTAAACCTTGTCTGTCTGAAAATGCCTCCTCACCTTCCCAACTTGCCTACCCCAGATTTGCCTACGTCCCTTACCCAACATTCCACTCTCTGCTTCATTAAAAAAGGACATCTGCCCCCCCCCCCCAAAAAAAATATTGTTCTATAAATAGCTCTCCATTTTGCACACGTGTCCACTTGACATATTTACTTTGGTCCAATTGGCATCACAGCATAGTTATGTTGTTGTCACCCCTCTCTCTGGAGGTGACAGTCTAAATTCAGCTAATAACCTGTACATGTGCTCAATTGTTACTGCTGAAGAACTGGACAGCTATGGTTCTTGCTTACACCCTTCCTGCACATTTCTGCCTTCCTTTCACTTTGCCCCCCCCCCCTGCTTGCTCCCTATATCATCACTTTCCTATTTTCCCATTTCTTTTCTTTAAGGAATCATTGCATGATGGTGCATGATGTGCAGTAATGGTAAAAAGGAGCTTATTACCCCCCTGATGGTAAAAATGTTCAAAAACTTGACACCACACAATTTGGTTTCATCAAGGGGAGGTCATGCTTACTAAACCTGGTTGACTCTTTGAAATAGTCACCAAAGCCATGGACAAGGGGAAGACGGTGCACACCACCTACTTGACCTGGCTAAAGCCTTCAATACTGTCCCCCACTTGGGTATAGTAGATAAACTCCCTCAACTAGGTGTCAATCCATATATTACTAGATGGGTAGTAAACTGGCTCACTGATAGAACCCACCTAGTCAAAATAGGGGAAGCCACCTCAAGCAGTCAACCCATAACATGTGGTATAACCCAGGGATCGGTCTTGGGGCCCTTGTTTGGGATATACTTTTCTGAGGTGCAGGCCAAAACCAATGGGCTATGACTGACCTAGTTTGCAGATAACTGTAAGCTGGGCACTGTCATCAGTTCCCCTAGTGATGTGGACATCCTTCATGAGGGTCTCACTCAAACATATGACTGGTGCCAGAAATATGGCCTCAAACTGAATGCCAAAAAATGCATAATGCATCATCATCCCCTTTGGAGAGAGTGACATCACCACAAATTATCACATTAATAACAAGGTCCTAAGCATGCAAACAGTTGTGACGGACTTGGGCACCCAGTTCTATAGCAAACTGACATTTGACCACCATATTGCCTCGGTTATACGGAAAGCTTTCTACATGTCTACCTCATTAGTAAGGGTATCTCATCCAGGGACAAGGTGGTCATAACATCCCTGTATTCTTCCCTTATAAGAACCATTATTGAGTACAATGCTCTTTTGGCATGTACCTCACAAAACACATGCAGCAGCTGGAGAGACCACAGAGGTTCCTCACCAGGAGAATCCAGGGCCTCAAACATCTACCATACCTCTATTCAGTCTCCTACAGACTCCTCAGAGGTGATCTCTGTCTGGCATACAAAGCAATCTCAGACCCCACCTTTATGGGACTGCTGAATATCCGCAAGTCTAGCTCCACTTGAGTAACCCACACAAGTGACCTACCTCAACCTGGTCTGTGACCTCAATAGGACTTGGTGGTGGGACAGATTTGTGTCCCAGAGACTGCCCCTTCTGTGGCATAGACTCCCGCTCCACATCAAGCAGAGTACCTCATTAATGCTTTTTAAGCACAACCTGGATAACTGGATGGGAAACAGAAAATGCACACCTGGGATTCCATCTGTGTCATTGCTAGACAAGGGCTTTGGGTGCTGCTTTGTTTAAACATGGGCTAAACTCTTGGCTAGGCTTATAAGGGCCTCAAGACCAATAGCCTAGTAACTTCCTATGATACTATCATCCTATAAGAATAAAACCTAAGACCCAAAACTTCTCTTCACAAATGCCAAAAGGCACAGATTTAGCTCACATTCTAACTCACAGAGTGTCTAGTGCATACATCTGACATCATCAATTCTTTGAATTTCAGCTAAGTTAAACAGTCCGGCAAATGACCAAGTCCAAGTATCTGACTAAGTTTGGCATCATCCCTAGGGTACTTGAGATTACTTAATTGTTTGAGGAAGGACAGTTGCTCTGTGATATATTTCTCCTGGTGTGAATGAACTGTTGAATAAGACTGGACTTTGCAGAGCTGTCTCTTCACAGAGTAGAAGAAATAGGTAGGATGAGATGCCAAGTCATTTTATTATGATGATGATGATGATGATGATGATTATTATTATTATTATTATTATTATTATTATTATTATTATTATTATTATTATTATTATCTGTTGACCAGGACATTATGAATGGGAATATGTAAATACCACATCTGCAAGATGGCTCAGGGAGAAAATTTCCAACAATTGCATAAAATACAACACACTATAACAAAAATCTCAGGGAGAAAAGCTCTGACAATTATAAAAAAAAACAATACAGTATAACAATAATCAAGTTTAACAGCTTTGGGATTTGACAGTTCCATTAAGCAATAGGTGTAATCAATTATTTATTAATTTGTTTGTTTGTAGGAAAACAAGAATGTGTTAGCAGTGCTGAATGATAAATAATAAAACAACCCTTCTAAAACAGCTTATGACAGTGAATTTGACACATTATTGTAGGAACTACAATCATTACAGAGAAATGTGTTGCTATGAAGTTAGTGGAATGCTTAGAGTAGAAGAGATAGAGCTGCAAAGACTAGGAATAAGAAAGGGCTTTCTGAGTCCATCATTCCCAACTAAGAATCAGGTTAGCTTTCACTGGTAGCACCAGTTTACAACTCAGATGAATTTGGTTTGACAATAGAACTGATCCTACAACAATCTCATGCTCTCCTCTATTAAGTAGAGCAGCATACACAAATAATTAACTTTTACATGTTTAAAAGACAGAGCTAGCCATATAAATCCACCTGACTTAATAATCTGAAACAGATTTATAACATACCTCAGTCATGAATGCCTCAGAAATTATAGTAATAAAATGTCAGCTATCTTGTATATGACAACACAAAGTGAACTGAGCGTCACTGGTTTTCTGCATATATATCTCCCCCTCACTTGATACTAGTTTACTCTCAGAAACAGCATTTATTGAGATTATCTAATTTCTCCTAATTATTATGAATAGATAGACTCTAATACAGGTGGTTGTTCTCCATTACAAATTTTCATTATATGATTAATTGCAGACTATGCATTTAAGGTTGTTCATTCTAGATGAAGTAAAAGACTGAATCAAACCCACTCCCCCTGATAAAATGGATACCTAATTCCCATAGAAAATATGAGCTGATTCATTTATTCATTCTTTGATTATCTGCTTTTATTTATCTGTTTATTTATCTATACATTTATTAACTAGGGTAGAGCTCTGATCCGTGTGAACCATTTTCAGTCTCTGACCACAAGAAGAAAGTTACATGAGAACAGCAAAATGTAAACAGTAGGAAGGAAAACATCGACTACATTGTATTAAGTAGGTACAATAGTTGTGGACAAGTAAGTTATAGTCTTGGCAATGCTGGATAGGATACAAGTTGCCAGAGTATCAGAGGATAGCCTACACACAAAAAAACATGTGTTCCATCACACACACACACACACACACACACACACACACACACACACACACACACACACACTGAGTCATTCATGCAGACACACACACACACAAATCAGTGCATACTCAGTTATACACACACACACACGCGAGCGAGCGCACACACTCATACATTCAAACAGCACGTAGATCTACAGTCAGGGTGGGGGATTGTCATTTTTGATTTTGCTCTGGTGCATGATCAGAGGTGATTACATCCCCCATACCCTATTCCATTACCCCTGCTTTCTAAGTCTATCACTCCCATCATGCATGGTTTTCCTGGATTTTGCAGGCAAAGTGTATAACTCTACAGTGTTCCACTAGAAGGCCTATAGTGGCTGCCTCACTTAAACATGATAGCGACAAGTTCCTCTCTCTTCATGACAGTCATATATGTCCAGCTCTTAATAGCACATATTTTTTTAGACCTGCAAATGATATCCAATCAAAGCATAATCACACCTAAATTAAGCCACCCAACTCTATCGACCTTTTCTCTGTTCATTTGGCACATTACTTAGCCATGTTACCTTGATGAGTGGATGGGTAACAAAAAGTTCACACCGGGGATCACACCAACAGCACTACTAGATAGGGGCCAAGGGTACTAGAAGCTAGTACAAGGGTCTAGGGAACTATTAAAGGGGCGGTGAATACCGCACAATGTGGCTGGGCTAATATATGCCTTCGGGCAGATAGCTCAGTACCAACCTATGAACCTATGTCATTATTTTAGACCCCTACATATTTCTTTGCTTGTTTTCATTTGTTTTATGTAGGCATAGTGCTGAGCAAGTTTTTAATGTCCAGAAGCATTGTATCAGCATGCCTTATTTCACCAACTCAAAGTGGGTCAGTTATGCAAATAAATCATTTTTCACTGGATGTACCTCTGTGCTATATAGGCTTGCACTCCTGGCACCTGTAAGACAATTAATACTTTAGACTTTTTTGCAGCTTACCAAATGGATTTTTTTTCCAAAGACAGTTTTATGAATGGAATGAGACAAACATAACTGTGATGGTATGTCTCTTAATAGACCGGTCCTTAAACTTGAGGACAATACAAAGACAGATGGTTTACATTGAAAGAAATAAATATGTGCATTTATAATGCACTTCCCATATACCTACACTCACAAACCAATGTCATTAGCAAGGTAACGTTCTTTTCTTCTTGGGGAAATGAATAATTGGAGGTTAGGTTAAGCATCTGCATTTTATATTTCATCTTTTCCTCCTATTGCTCACAGGTGTCCTTCAAATCATGACAAATTATTTGGCCTGAACTTTTTCCCTACATTAGCTTGTTAACAATCTCCCCGGTAATAGCACATTTGCATATTTAATTTTCGCAGTTGTAACAGAGAACCTTTGAACCACCTTCTAATCGCTTTATAATTTTCAGGCATTGTTCATTATTCATGCACCTTATTTATTAAATAAAAGACCATTTTTCTCTCTGATGATATTTGCAATTCTGATTTGCTTACCATATTCTTTGATGCATTGTCTCGGGAATGCATGATCAGTTTCAAAAAAATGTTTTTGATGAAGTTAACACTGGCTTGCTTAACTGTTATTTAAATCTCCAACCAATTTTTAACTATTGTTTTAAATCTGGCAGATCATTATTCAAGCAACAGTGACTGTCCCAGTGCTGAAGCTCATAACGACTGAGCATCTTAACAGACACACAGTCTGAACATATGCAATTACAGCTGTGTCTGCAGGATGTTAGAACACACACTGCTGAAGAAAACTAAATGTCGGAATATGCAAGTGTGTTAGTTTAACTGAGAGAGAGAGAGAGAGAGAGTGTGTGTGTGTGTGTGTGTGTGTGTGTGTGTGTATGTGTGTGTGTGTGTGTGTGTGTGTGTGTGTCCAAATATAGTGGCATCAGTAAAAATAATAATACAACACAGCATTTAGGAAACATGCTGGCACTGTGAATAAGCACTCCTAGAGCTGTATGATCTTCATGCCAATCACCTTATTGTAGGCATATCTGGGTTTATTCCTCTTAACTTGCAGGCTGTGAAAGTCAGTGAATGGAAACAATGAGCGTGACAACATGTAGATGAATTAAAAAACGTGTTAAGAAAGTTAAAGATGATAAAAAAAGTATGCTGGGCTGATGTACCTGACAACACTAATATATGTATTAAAACAATAGCAATTAGCTAGAATTCTTTCAATTAAACTTTGCCTAACTTAACCAAAGACTAAGTTTTAAGTTAGCAGTGCTAGATGTTGATTTCAAATATATATCACTTTTTACACGTTGTTTCTTTGTCTGAACAAGTAAAGAAAGACTGTATCCACTCATGACCTATTTTTGGAAAAATGAATCAAATACTGTGCACACACACACAATCACGTGAAACCCATGCTGTTTTAATAAACGGCTATCTGCAGACCACGCTTCCTACATACTAAGAGGAAGCAAGAGCTAAAGAATATAATCTGAATACACTTCTGTAGACATTTTCATACATTACTCTGCTCAGCTTTACCTTATCTGTTGACTTTTATAAAGATTGCATTTTCCTTTCCCAAATTATACATTTCTTCTTCTGTATTAGTTCTTTTCATTTTCTAATGTTAAACAGGTACCATACAGGTAGACAAACCCCCAGATTTACTATTCCTCTGTGCAGCAGTAGCTTAGTTCTGCACAGACGTGGCCACTTAGGAGCAGGATGGCAGCGCACCATGCATAGTACTGAGGTGCACTGCCTGAGCTACTAACCTTACACGGAGTGTGTAAGAGTACAGGGGGCATGTCTGAGAACAGAGCTTTCAGAATATACATGCCCCACAATGAAGAACAGCAAAAAGGGTTAGGAAATGAGTGACACCGCTCATTGGTGCCCACATATCCCCACCAACAGCCCCCCTTGTGTACAACAGCAAAAGTATACAGAAATAAAATGAACAAACCCTTTATTTTTTTTTTAAATCCAATTAAAGCTAACCATAGGTGCATGGGTGTGCCCATCGCTTAGCTACGGTTAATGCAGCTTAAATGGCTGAAGAGGATAACAAGGAAGATATATGCAAATGAAGCAGCATAGCAATAGTGTAGTGGGCAGAGCGTTTGCCTTACGAGCAGGCATTCCTGGTTCGAGTCCCATTGCAGCACATTCCATTTTCCATGGCAAAGCACATTATGGATAATATTTATGTTGCATAACCCACTAAATAACATATATTTATGAACTGGAGTACTGCAGTAAATGCACATGTGAGATGTTAGAATCATAGTAAATAAAGCACTAGTAAGCAGGTTTAAGCACCAATAAGCAGTAGTAAGCATATTTAAGCACTAGTAAGCGAGCTTAAACCCGTTTGCACAGGGGTAAGCAATGCGCACACAGGTTAAGCAATTTGGAAGCTAACTCTCTGTAAGCAGATGTAACTGGAGGTTAGCAATGTTTACCGTCGAGCAAACCCACGCAACCTGCTTACAAATGCTCAAAAGTGCCTTAATCACTCTGCATCCAACGGCCCTTGTTCTGCCCATCAACAAAATAAACAGCCAGGCGGGTCATAAACCCAAAACCCTATACACCATAGTCACAGTAGTTAACCACCAAGCCATCACAGAAGTACAGAAGAATAAGGTATCAGCAGACAAGTCTTAACCATAGTAAAACCAAACTGAACCTGTGAAAGGAATCAGTATACAGATATATGTGCCTTAACCCACTACATAACATAAATATGTGACCTGGAGTACAACAGTAAGCCCAGAAGTCAGGTGTAATTGTAATAGAGTGTTGAAGTCCCCAATAAAATACAAGGACCTCATACAGCGTATGTACACATGAATCATGGATATCAGGCATACATATAAAATGTAATGAATAATAAATCAATGCCAAAAAGGAATTATAATGCAAAGTCTAATGTAAACAACGCTAAGCATTGCACAGGCCAGCTTAGGAGGTGTAAGCAATGCGTAGGCCAGCTAACTCACTGTGCCCAGTGTTATACCCCTTTAAACAATGCCAACCCTAGATAAGCAGGTTTGCCCATAGCCTAGCCTTTTCAAAACTGGCCATTCATGGAAAAGTGTGGTAAATCAGCCCTACTTAAACCCAAGAGACGGGAATACATCTCATAACTGGTTGTAGCTTCCCCTTGCAGGCACCGTGTCATTAAGGGGAGAAGGTGTGTACTTTCGGGTGCAGTGCTGGTGCATCCAGGAGTCCAGAATCATGGCAACACTCCTTGTCAAAGACCATAATCATAGACTGCTGCAGAGCCAGTACCAGGGCTTCCAATATAAGGTGGAGGCCTGGGACCATCTTGCCCGTTATCTCACCAGTGCCACTGGCATACCCCGAACTAGTGAGCAGGTCAGGCATCACTCTATCATCCTGAAGTGGCATAAGGGGGACCTCTTGGAGCAGTGGATCCAAGAGGCTAGAGTAACAGGGGATGTTCCAGTTGTGTGTAAGTATCACCCCACTATGTGTGTAATTGCCAGTTCAGGTATATCATGGATAGATATGGGTAAATATTCTTCTTATTTCCCCCACAGCTGCAATGGAGTGGGCCGCAAACCAGGAGGCCCACGTCAGTCACCTGGCGAGGTTGTGATGCGAGGCAGGTCAGTAATACTCAGGCATTTACTGTCATAGGAAATAAAACTAAAAGTAGTAGTAAATTAATTGCCTGTATAAAACCTGTATTGTGCAAGGCAAGTGCTGCTTACACTAGAGAATATGGCAAGAAAAGTCTCATATCATTTGTATGTAAATAGAAGTGTAATAGCCTGACAATAAAGGTCTAACTGCTGGACTACATGTGTATACTCTGGTATCATATGGTAATGTAGATTCGCAATCATGTAATAGTACTGTTGTATTAAGCACTGTTACCCACACCGTGCACCATAAATTGAATGTGTAGGAATGCCTGTATATGACAGGAGTAATCCCCAGAGGCCATTTAGTACAACTGAGAGACACATAGACAGAAAACAGGGAAAATGCAGACATGAAAACCCAAGTAGCACATGCAACTGAGATGTGAACTGTTTTTTTTTAGCACACACAGCCATGGTTCAAATCCTGTGAGTGGTAGTACTCTGCATACAGAATCATACCCCACAACTGTACAGATATGTCCATAATGTCTAGTAAAGTGTCTCATATCTGTTGCCTATCAACCTGTCCCCCTGGAAATCAGTGGGATGATCCCCGACGTAAAGGCAGCAAACAGGAAATACAACTGATTGACACACATCTATGAGAACAAAGCTGGCAGACTAGCAACTCCCCAATACCTTATGAGTCTAAGAAGCCACGTATGTCCCATTTACACCCCAACTTGTCAAGCTGTGGTCAGAGTGTGTACAGTACAGAGTGGGATGTACGTGCATAATAGTAATGTGGAATCTGGTGCTGTGTGTGGGAACATTCAGTTAGTGCTAATAAACATTCCTCCCACAGGTCTGTCAGATACCAACACTGTGCCCAGAAATACAAGAATGATACCCAGTACTGGTACTGTTTACATTGGTATTGTATGGCAGTGCGACTGATGCAGTTGCTCTGAGTAATGAGGTATTACACATCACTGTCACCCACACTGTCCAACAAAATATAACTGTCTAGGAAATCTGTATAAGAGTGTTATAATACAAGGTCAGAATGCAAAAGCACAGGGGATTAATAAGACAGAAAGCAGATAGGAGATATACAGCAATATCTATTTAGCAGACACAATTGTGATGGACAGTGTTTAAGTTGTAGCAGACACAGTCACGGTCTGAATCCTGGGAGTGGAAGTAGGCTGCATACAGAAATATTACCCCACAACTGTACAGATGAGGTCAGAATGTCCAGTATATGTGTCCAGATCTGCTGCCTGTCCCCCTGGTAAGTATGTGGTATGATCCCAGATGTTTAGACAGCAAACAGGAATGCAAGTGATTGTCAAACATCTATGAGAACAATCTGTCACTGTAGCAAACCCCAAAACTTTTAGGAGAGTAATAAGCCAAGTATGTCCTATCTACACCCCCATGTTGTCAAGATGTGACCAGAGTGTGTACAGTAACAGAGTGAGATGTATGTGCATAATACTAATGTGTAATCTGGAAGTTTGTGTGGCAACAGTCAGTAGCACTAACAAACATTGCTCCCACAGGTACATTGGATGCGAACACTGTGCTGAGAAATAAAGACCATTATAACCTGTACTGTTGACCCTGGTATTGTAGGGAATTATGGGTGTTGCAGTTTCCCTGAATAATAACATATCACTGATCACCGGCACACACACTGTGCTGCATAATATAACTGTGTAGGAAAGCATGTAAATGTATGTGTCAGGTCACTAAAGGCTGAAGAGGGCAATATTCTAGATATGTCCTGGCACACCTGTATGTGGTCAACACATGGCCAGAGTCTGTGCAGAAAGAGTTGGATAGCTTTGTACATAACATCAACCTGGATTATGGGAGTATGTGTAGAAACAGTTAGTTAGTGTTAACAACATTCCCTCCACAGGTATACCAGGTAAGAGGTGTATACTGCAGGTAAAACCAGTTCATGTATAGCGATGATAACAGCCATATTACTGTCAAAACTAAGGTTATAGGGTAGTGTAGTAAGACTTGTAAGGTACAGATAACAACACTGACTAGTAAAGTAATGTGGACTACAGGAATATACTAGTTGTTAATTGACATCTTTCTCTCCCTCCCACCATATCTCCAGCAATAATCAACATACCCACCCCAACTGGTATGTAATGACACCTATGTTCTGATAAAGTCCATTTGTTTAATAAATATTTTAATTGTTCCCATGCATGTGCTATAATGAATTATTCCAACATTGGTGGCCTGGTGCCATCAATGTACTTGCATGCTGTTCTTATTACCACTGTAGTCCCATATACGCATGTGTTCTGTTTGCTATGCAACTGTTCCATATCTAACCATAGGTGCGTGGGTGTGCTATCTGGTGTCTGGGTTAATGGGAATATCTATGTATGCTGTTATACCTAACCCTGGAATGTGTTGACTATTACTAACCCACATATGATGATAAAATCTAAACACTACAGCACGTTTGGGAAGGCCAGTCCCAGCAGACCCATCTGTCCCACCTCAGCTGGCCATGGCACCGGGCACCAGCATGTCTAGGGTCCAACCCGGGACCTCCCTGTCCATTGGTCATGGTGCGTAGAGAGCTCAACCAGCAGCTTGGTGATCTTCTATGCCAGCTTGAGGGCCGTGTGTCACAACTAGAGTGTCAGTTTGGTTCTGCGACTCAGCCCCCAGTACAGCCACTATCAGGGCTGTGAAGGTGCAGTGGTGACTGCCCAGGGGTGGGAACCTCAGTCCCACTGTTTCCACTAAGGGGCTCATGGGCTTCCGATTTCCAAACACCCCTCCCCATCAAGGTGTTTACCCCCCACATGTGTCATACCGCCCCTGTATGCATCTCGTTTATCAACCTACCCAACCTACCTCCCCAAATATACCTACTAACCCTTCCATCTCATCCATCCCACTCTCACCTGAAAAAAAAAATAAAAAGGGAAATCTGTTCCAAAAAAAAAAAATCTCGTCCCATACATAGCTGTCCATTTCACACACGTGTCCACTGGACACATGTAATCTGGTCTAAGTGGCATCACATTATTATTGTTGTCCTCAACCCCTCCCAGTGGATTGAGTGTCCAAATCTACCTCCAAATTCAGTGTATATGCACAGCTGTTGCTGTAGAAGAAATGGGCAGCTATAGACCTTCCCCACACCCTTCCTGCACATCCCTAGCTATTTCCCCTACTGTCTTTCCCCCTTTGTGCCCCTTTTTCACCACTTTCCTATCAACCTTTTTTCTTTTCTTTTAAAGAAATTAGTACGGGGTAAGCAGAAGTAAACACTTTTAAGCAGCAGTAAGCAGGTTTCAGCCTGTTTGTGTGGGGGTAAGCAGTGCATTCACTGCTAAAGCAATTTAGAAGCTGACTGAGTATAAGAAAATGTAACCGGAAGTTAGCAGTGGTTATCTCTGTGCAACCTTGCTTACAACTGCTCAAAAGTGCCTTAATCACTCTGTATCCAACGGGGCTTGTTCTGCCCAGCAACAAAATAAACAGCCTTTGCAAAGCTTAAACCCACGACACGGCACACCATAGCCAAAGTGATTTACAACTAAGCCATGTCAGATATACATAACCCTGATGTTTTCACAAACATATCATCCAGCCCAGTCATTCAACAGTACAGAAAATGTATTTCAACATATAGATGTATGCGTGTGTGTGTGTGTGTGTGTGTGTGTATATATATATATATATATATATATATTAATATCTAAATAGATAAAACATATATATATATATATATACATACAAATTCCTACATCTATAGATATATATATGTCTACATCTATATGTCTAAATATATAAAGCAAGTTATATATATATATATATATATATATATATATATATATATATAAATATATGTAAGCAGATATATATATATATATATATATATATATATATATATATATATCTATATATATATATATATATATATGTATATATATATATATATATATATATATATATATATATATATATATATATATATGTAGGTATATATGGACATAGTTGCTCAGTTCTAGGACCCCTCCTGTTCGTCATATACTTCTCAGAGGTACAGGCAAGCACAGGAGGACTATGGCTGACCAAGTTCACAGATGACTGCAAACTAGGGGGTATAATTGACTCTCTGGCTGACACAGACATCCTCCAAAAGGGTCTCACTGAGACGGATACCTGGTGTCAAACTCATGGCCTTAAGCTAAATGCCAAAAAGTGCATAGTCATCCCCTTTGGAAAAAACAAAGTACCCACAAACTACCACGTAGGTGGTAGTCCCCTAAATACGGAAGACATAATAAGGGATCTGGGGACCCAAGTAGACAGTAATCTCTCCTTTGATAATTACATTGCCAAAGTGGTTAGAAAATCCTTCTATGTGGCCCACCTAATCAGAAAAGGGTTGGCATCCAGATCAAAAGAGGTCATTGCGCTCCTCTACTCATCACTCATCAGACCCATCTAAGAGTACAATGCCACATTTGGTATGTAGCTTACAAGACACCTCCAACAGCTGGAAAAAACACAGAAGTACTTCACCAAGTGGATCATTAGCCTCAAACAGATGTTCTATGCAGCTCGACTGAGGAAACTTCAGCTGTACTCGGTTGCATACCACCTACTCAGAGGTGATCTCTGCCTGACATACAAGGCCATGTGCAACCCAGAACTGATGGACATGCTCCACCTAAAGAAAGCATATCCCCTCGAGCCACAAGCTCTAGGGATCTAAACCTCATCACAACAATAAATAGGATATGCTGGAGGGAAAGATTCCTGTCTTAGAGACTTCCCATGCTTTGGAACAAGATTCCAATCTACATTAGGCAGAGCTCCTCGCTAACACTCTTCAAGAGCAACCTTGACGAGTGGATGGGAAACAGAAAGTTTACCCCGAGGATCACTTCAGTGCTGGACAGAGGCACAGCGAACTAATCTAAGGGGGAGGCGAAAGCCAACACATTCTGGCTAGGCTTATAAATGCTTTCTGGCAGATAGCCTAGTACCTACCCATGAATCTATGAACCTATGTAAGCAGATATATATATAAATATATATATATATATATATCTATATATATATCTATCTATATATATATATATATATATACATATATATATATATATATATATATATATATATATATCTATATATGTACATATATGTATATATATATATATATATATATATATATATATATATTTATATAGGTATATATGGACATACATCTGTATATAACAATGGAAAAATAACAAAAAGATATAGGTTCATAGGTTCATACTAGGCTATCTGCCCTAGGGCATTTATAAGCCTAGCCAGAATGTGTTTGGCTTTCGCCACCCATTTTAAATTTATTTTGCTATGCCCTTTTTCGAGGTTAGTATACTGTGCCTCTGTCTAACAGTGACACAGAAGTGATACCTGGGGTAAACCTATGATCTCCCATCCACTCATCAAGATTCCTCTTGAAGAGAGTCAATCAGGGACTCTGCCTAACCTGGACTGGGATTTTATTCCTGAGTGAAGGGAGCCTCTGGGTTATGAATCTGTCCCTCCAGCATGTCCTATTTATTTCAGTGCTGAGGTTCAAGTCTCTCGAGCACGTAGCTCGATGGGATTTGGATTTTCTGAGGTGCAGCATGTCCATTAATTCCGGGTTGGACATGGCTTTATACGTCAGGCACAGATCGCCTCTGAACAGGCGGTATGCCACTGAGTAGAGGTGGAGTTTCTTTAACCGGGCAGCATATGGCATCTGTTTGAACCCTTTGATCCTCTTGGTGAGGTACTTTTGGGGTCTTTCCAGTTGCTGCAGGTGTCTGGTAAGGTACATCCCAAAAGGGGCATTGTACTCAATTATGGGCCTGATGAGGGATGAGTAAAGAGGCACGATGACCTCCCCTGATTTAGATGTGAATCCCTTTATGATTAGGTGGGCTATATAAAATGTTTTTCTAACCACTTTGGCCACATGGTTGTCAAATGAGAGATTGCTATCAACTTGGGTCCCCAGGTCTCTAATTACTTCTTCTGTACTTAATGGATTACCACCTATGTGGTAATTTGTGGGCACTTTGTTTTTGCCAAAGGGGATGACTATACACTTTTTGGCATTTAGGTTAAGGCCATGGCTCTGGCACCAGTTGTCTGTTTCTATGAGGCCCTTTTTGAGGATGCTTGTGTCGGCTGGAGAGTCGATTATGGTGCCAAGTTTGCAGTCATCTGCGAACTTGGTCAGCCACAGTCCTTCCGTGTTGGCCTGTACCACCGAGAAATATATACCGAACAAGAGAGGTCCCAGGACTGAGCCTTGTGGGACACCACTTGTAACTGGTTTGGAGTCTGACATGGCTCCAGCAATTCTAACCATGTGGGTTCTGTCCTTGAGCCAGTTTGCAATCCATCTAGTGACATAGGGGTTTATATTTAAGCTGGTGAGCTTATCTATAATGCCCGAGTGGGGTATTGTATCGAAGGCTTTTGCGAGGTCCAGGTAGGCTGTGTGGACCACCTTCCCCTCGTCAATGGCCTTGGTAACTGTTTCAAAGAAATCAACCAGGTTTAAGAGGCAGGATCTGCCCTTAACAAAGCCAAACTTGGTAGGATCCAGTGGCTGAAGGTCCCCAATATCTTTATTTATGAGGTCCGTGATGATCCTTTCCATAGCTTTGCAGACCAAGCTAGTCAGGCTTATGGGGCGATAGTTTCCAGGATCCGTTGAGGCACCACCTTTATGGAGAGGGACCACTGTTGCTGTATGCCACTCTTTGGGCACATATCATGTAGTAAGGCTGAGATTGAGCAGTAGTTTTATGTTTGGGTTTAGCTCTTCTTGGAGTTCATGTAGGACGTAGCCCGGGACACCGTCTGGTCCCATTGATGCTGTGTTTTTTGCTTTGGAGAGGGTGGCTCTTACCTGAGCATCTGAGATGTCAGGGGGGCAGCACTCTGCTGGGATAGATATTTGCCCTTTTGGTGGGGAGGGGGGGGAAGTTTGCGCTGAACTTTTCAGCTAGGATGTTGGCAATGTCTGTGGGTTCAGTGTATTTTTTCTCATTTTGGACTAATTCTGAGCATATCTGGGAATTACCACCCAGGTTCCTAACATAACTAAAGAAAGCCTTGTAATTATCCTTAGTGTCCTGTGCAATTTGTCTCTCGAAGCTGGCCTTAGACAATTTTATGAGTGCCCGTAGTTTTTTGCTAATACTGATCAGTGATGCCTTCCCTTTTTGGGATTTTGCTCTATCATTTAGTAGCTTCCTCCTTCTATTGTATAGTTTGTTTATGGCTGGGGTCCAACAGACAGGACGTCTGCCTTTGGAGGATTGGGTCTTGGTTTTATTTGGGATCGCATGATCCATGCATTCCTGAAGGTGTTCATAGAATGCGTTTATAAAGGATTCTGCAGTCTGGGCCGTATTTTCCACATGCCCGGGGGCTTTGAAGGATTCCACCTCGGTTTTGAGGAGTGTGAAATTTGCTTTAGAGAAGTTTTTCACTGTGGTTTTCTGGGCAGGGGGTGGGGTCGGGATGTGAATATCCAGTGAGATTAGTTTATGGTCTGATCTTACCAGTGAGGGATACACTTCTGGTCTGGAGCATAGAGTCCCCATGTTGGTGATGATCAGGTCCAGTATGTTTTCCCCTCTTGTGGGAGTGGTAACAAGTTGTTCCATAGCATTTGAGTTTATAAATTCTAGGAACCTTTGGGCTAGGGTGTTGGAGCTAGAGTAATGCTCCCAGTCTATGTTTGGGTAGTTGAAGTCACCCAATATAATGGTGTTTGGAGAGACCTTCATATTTTCCAGAGTTCTCAGGAAGGCTGAGTGGGGTTCCTGGGTTTGGGAGGGTGGTCTGTAGCAGGCTATAAACTGGAAGGCAGTTTTACCCACTGTTAGTTGCACATGGATAGTCTCTGATGCTTCGTGCTTTGCCACCAACCTGGAGGTGTGGGTATCTTTGATGAATATCGATACTCCCCCTCCTTTTGTGGTTCGGTCCAAGTTTTGGGGCCGAAAAGCATGGTATGAGGTATAACCTGATAGTGCTGGGGTGCTCTTGTGAGCCCTGAACCAGGTTTCTGTTACTGCACAGATATCGATGTTCTCCATGCTAAGGAGAGTTTCGAGTGCGTGCATCTTGAGGTTTAGACTTCTGGCGTTGAGTAGCATTACTCTTAGTTTCTTATCCCTTGTGATACCGATGGAGGTGGATTTGTCTTTTGAGACTTGCCTAAAAAAGGCACTATGGGGATAGCAAGAGCCTTTGCCAATATCCGTAAGCCCAGGGGTGACAGGTGCAATCCGTCCCTAGCGAAGCATTGTGGCTTGTCGAGCATATCATCCCAAACTGACAGGCATTGGATCCCCTTTGAATGACACCAGTACTTAAGCCAGTTGTTGAAATTGATCATTTTGTCTTCATATTGTGGCATCATTCTTGGTGAGGGTAAGATGCTACTCAAGGTCAGGGTCATACCAGCCTGGGCTACATGCTCAGAGAGCTCCTTTATGTCTCTTTTCATGTAGTCCAGGGAGGTACGTCTCAGGTCATTCACACCAGCATGGACAATGACTGAGTCATATTTGTACTTGCCTTGGAGTGACCTGAGTGCTTGTGTTATGTGACGGATCCTAGCGCCCGACAGGCTGCTCACCGTGACCCTCTCCTTGTTCAGCCTGGTGAGCGGGACGTCAGTGTGCCTGACGATAGCGTCACCTATTACAAGTGTATCAGGTGTGTTGTTTAGTCTTAAGGGCTGTGACTGTTCGGCACACTGGCTTTGTGAGATATGTGTTGCACGTGTTTTGTTTTGGGGTAGCGGTTGCTTGGGTGTCTGCTTTGGAGGTCTCTGCTGCTTAGGCAGATCTTTATTTAGAGCCTCCGAGTATGTTTTTGTGTGTTTATGTGTTTGGTTTGCTGTCGTGGTAGGTCTATGTGAGAATGGAATTGTATTGAGTGTGGCTTCCTTTTCCTCCTGACTGGTTAAGCCAGTACTGAGTTGAGAAAGCTTAGCCTCCTGTTTGGCTATATGGTTGCATCTCTCACATGTGTTGGAATTTGTTGGGAGGAGGAGAGGGTTGTCTGTGTACATGAGGCAGTTGTAACATTGCCTCAAGATTCCCAGATTCACCAGCTGGACCGGAGAGTAGACTGACAACTGACCTTTGGACATGCTAGAATAGTATTGGGAATTCCTTTATAATTGAAAAAAAAGGGCCAATGGTGAGCAAGGTACTCAAGGGGAGTTTGTGAGGGTGTAGTGCTTTTAATTTTTTAGTGCTGACTTATATAATTGCTTTAGTGAGCAAGTGCCAGGTAACTTAAATGCAATGTGCTACAGGTAACTTAAATGCAAAAATGACAAACAGCAACTTTCATTCAAGTGAAACAAGGAAATAAGTACAGTAAGCAATGCAGATATCACTAGGGATCCACAGATGCACTGAAAAGCCGCATTTTAGGTGGAATTAGTGTTTCAGGGAAATAACAAGCAAACAAACAACAAGCATACAAACAAAGCTAGATTCAGCAGGCCTGGATCTAGTCTATGCTACAGCAAACAAGGTGTACCAATTTCAGTAAGAAACAGTTCAAATATGCAGGCACTATAAGCCTTTAACCAGAAATTCCCAGATCAGAAGGGCAGAGTCCAGCCTCTCCTCCCACAAGAGTGCAGACCACGAACCCTTTTAATGTAAAATAACTGGCTTGAAGCCCAAGTGCTTAATCCAGAATTAATACACTTTTAGAATAATAGACACTGAGCCCTCAGTCAGCAGTTCCCAACTTAGAAGGATGTAAGCTACCTGTTCTGCCACCACAGTGCAGACCACAAACCTTCTTAATGTAAAACAACTGGCCTGAAGCCCAAGTGCTTAACCAGAATTAATACACTTTTAGAATAACAGACACTGAGCCCTCAGTCAGCAGTTCCCAACTTAGAAGGATGTAAGCTACCTGTTCTGCCACCACAGTGCAGGCCACAAACCTTCCTAATGTAAAACAACTGGTCTGAAGCCGAAGTGCTTAATCCAAAAGACTTAGAATGATAGCTACACTTTAATCAAGTTACTACCAAGCAGTAATAAATACAATTGAATACTTTAAAGAATGCCTGGATTAGTGCTCAAGTTATACAAATAAAGCTAGATTCAGCAGGCCTGGATCTAGTCTATGCTACAGCAAACAAGGTGTACCAATTTCAGTAAGAGGCAGTTCAAATATGCAGGCACTATAAGCCTTTAACCAGAAATTCCCAGCTCAGAAGGGCAGAGTCCAGCCTCTCCTCCCACAAGAGTGCAGACCACGAACCCTCTTAATGTAAAATAACTGGCCTGAAGCCCAAGTGCTTAAACCAGAATTAATACACTTTTAGAATAACAGACACTGAGCCCTCAATCAGCAGTTCCCAACTTAGAAGGATGTAAGCTACCTGTCCTGCCACTACAGTGCAGACCGCAAACCTTCTTAATGTAAAACAACTGGTCTGAAGCCCAAGTGCTTAAACTAAAAGGCTTAGAATGAGTTACACCAAGCAGTAATAAATGCAACTGAGTACTTTTAAGATGACGCAAAAGCAAAATAAAGTAGGAAGAAACACAAATACAGTAAAAGCAGATACATTTTTTTTTTTTGAGTGAGCAAATGAGATGGGCCCAGGAGGAGTATCAAAGTGCAAATTTACAAGAGGGGCGGGCAGTTTCAAAGCCACCAAGATTAACACCAAGACAAAAATAGGGAGGGTGAGTGGGGACCTACTGAAAAAACAGTCACAACTTCCAGCTAGATATTGCTCAATGCAACTCAAACAAATTACTTTAAATCATGTATTATTTGATAAAAGTGCAGATAAAAATCTACTTAACTCCACTCATGCGTTCAGTTGATTGCATGCAGGTCTCAGTTGGCCAAAGCTCACAGATTAAACAGAAAACAATTCACTGTACCACTTGTATAAGACAGAAACCAAATAACAATGAGGTAAACTACCCCCACTTATCACTGGCTATGCAGGTTTTTTAACAAGCCTTAACTGAAAATACCACTTGTATAAGACCTACTGAAAAAACAGTCACAACTTCCAGCTAGATATTGCTCAATGCAACACAAACAAATTACTTTAAATTGTGTATTATTTGATAAAAGTGCAGATAAAAATCTACTTAACTCCACTCATGCGTTCAGTTGATTGCTTGCAGGTCTCATTTGACCAAAGCTCACAGTTTAAACAGTTTATCATCAGATGTTTATCATCAGATGTGCCAGTCCTGGCCTCATGTGGTGGGAACTGTTAATGGACAGTAGGTTGACCCTGCACCTACATTGATAGCATGATACAGGTATTTCCTGGTGTCAGTGGCATCTGTCCATACAGGGCTTGTGTTTCAGGCATGGTATGTCCTTTGTGGGTCACATTTGATGGCACCACAGGTGTTGCAGTTGTCCAGTGGGGAACATGGGGGAGGTGCACTGTCGGCATGTACATGCATATTGGACTGATGGACAGGGTGCCATGACCTCTGTAGCCCACTGGAATCACACCATGGTTACTATCAGTGGGCAATATGCAGGGTACTACCAACATAGCGGTTGTTCCCTAGGCAAGTGTGTGTGTGTGTGTGTCTGTGTGTGTATGAGATATGGGTTGAGAATGTTCCCTGGATAATACAGCGGTTGCTAATGTTGTTCAGCTGGCATTGATGTCACATTTTGGTATGGATTTGCATCCCATCCTCTCGGCTATTTCACATCTGTTATCCCTGTACTGTGGACATGGTGATATATGCTTGGCCCACCATATAAGAAGTTTGCAAAACCTGCTCCATATTGAGTCCAGTTGTTACACACTCACATCCACCTCTACACAGGATACAAATGACAAACACAGACACACACACACACACATGTCATGTCTGGGATTAGAACTCCTACTTAACTAGTATATTACAGTACAGCACTACACCATTATAACATGCACCATGGAGATTACTGGAGTACTCCTTCCCCAAAGGTGTATTTCACAGTGAATGACATCAGCAGGATTGCCAAAGTAGGACATTTGGATTGTACTGAGTGTGACTAGCCTAAAATGCATTGGTCCCTACACAGACATAGAAACACACACAAAACATCCACAACTGCCATGTGTGGGAATAGAACCCCTACCAGAGTTCTATATCACACTACAGCATGATGCTGTTATAGAAAGCACCATGGGATTTGCTGGAGTGCCCCTTCCCGAAAGGTATATTTCACAGTGAATGACATCAGCAGGATTGCCAAAGTAGTGCATTTGAATTGCACTCAGTGCGACTATCTTAAAATGCATTTCTCCCTACACAGACATAGAAACACACACAAAGCATTCATAACTGCCACATGTGGGAATAGAACCCCTACCAGAGTTCTATATCACACTATAGCATGATGCTGTTATAGGATACATCACATGAACTGCTGGAGTGCTCTTTCCCCAAATGTGTATTTCACAGTGAATGACATCAGCAGGATTGCCAAAGTATGGTATTTGAATTGTACTGAGTGTGACTAGCCTAAAATGCATTGCTCCCTACACAGACATAGAAACACACACTAAGCATCCGCAACTGCCATGTGTGGGAATAGAGCCCCTACCAGAGTTCTATATCACACTACACCACAATGCTGTTATAGGACACACCACGGGAATTGCTGGAGTCCCTCTTCCCCAAAGGTGTATACCACAGTGAATGACATCAGCAGGATTGCCAAACTAGGGCATTTGAATTGTACTGAGTGTGACTAGTCTAAAATGCATTGCTCTTTACACACACACACACACACACACACACACACACACACACACACACACACACACACACACACACACATACACACAATTGCCAAGTCTGGGATTAGAACTCCTACCTAACTATGTTATCACACTACAGCTGCACACAGTTATGGAACTTGCTACAGAGATTACAGGGCTACAACCTTCCCAGAGATGTATTTCTAGGTGGATGACATCAGCAACCTTGCCAAAGTAGGGCATTTGAATTGTAGGGAGTGTAAGTAGCCTAAAAGGAATTTCTCTCTACACAGACAGGGAAAGACACAGACACACATTTGCCAAGTCTCAGACTAGAATTCCTACCTAACTATTATATCACACTACAGCAGTACACAGTTATGGGACGTGCTATGGAGATTACTGGGCTGCAATCTTCCCAGAGGTGTATTTCTAGGTGGATGACATCAGCAGCCTTGACAAAGTTGGGCATTTGAATTGTAGGGAGTGTGAGTAGCCTAAAAAGAATTGTTCTCTACACAGACACACACACACACACACACACACACACACACACACACACACACACACACACACACACACATTTACCAAGTCTGGGATTAGAACTCCTACCTAACTGTTTTATCATACTACAGCAGTACGCAGTTATGGGATGCTATTGTGGTGTATGGGCAGGTGTGTAGCCACCCATGTATGTGTTTGCATCCAGGGATAGTGTGTGCACACAGCTTGGTGTAAGACCCTGTACATTCCATGCGGCCCATGCTTCCACCCCCCTCTGTTATTCTAACCCCTTCCGTACATTATACATACATTTTCTGATACTTTCCCTAAGGGTATCGCTCCAACACAGGTGTGTGTTAGTGTTGATCCACAGTTCATGCAGTGGGACATGATGGATATGTTACTGTGGTTTGTCCACATGGCCTTGCATATGGTTTATGTGGAGTGTGATATGTTGTTATTTGGGTGTCCATGACATAACATGTATTGGCAGTACGTGTGAGACACAGGCCTTTGGCAGATGCCTGTGGAGCATTAGGTGTTGCTGCATGCCAGATGTGGGAGGTCGTTGCATTCTGTCAGTCCTACAGTCCCAGACCACCATACTGTATATTCCCCTGGAGTGACAGGGTAGGTGTGATAGGTGTTCATGCCAATACCTCCTAACAGTTTTACTCAGGTGGTGTCAATGCTGGCAGGGTGATACCTACCACTCTGGACACACCTGTATGGGACATCTGCACTGCATGCTGCAGTCTTCTGCTACTGCCATTTACAGGTGGGGTCTTACTGTACCCATTACCCACAGCAAGGATATGACCAGAGAGGTGCCTGTGGGTGGTGTTTGCATGAGCTGGGTGCATGTGTGCTATGGACACTATTTGCATCTGACACACAGATATGCATTGGGCAATCCAGTTATGCTTGCATGTGCAGGTATATCAGCTGTTTCCCAATACATCAGTCCTACCTCCTTTGTGATCTGCGAGTATTTGGGCAGGCAACACCAGTATTCCCTACTACAGGACCAAATAATGTGATGCATGCCTGTATGTATGTTTCCAAGGGTGTGTCCATTTCACAGTGACACAATATATACTGTATGGCTGGGATAATTTCCTCTGTGTACTGCTTGTATATGTAGACCAACAACCATGCCATGTCAGTCTTTCAGATGATGACAGATATTGCCACCATACATTTGCAATGGCTTACTGCTAACTTGTGTTATACTGATGGGTATTGTGTATGGCACTGCAGTTGTGAGGACTTGTCCCTGTCATCAGTGGTAGTGGGCAATGGCCACCAGGCTTACCTCAACATGCATACATACTGACCACTCTCACATGATATGGGACACACACCAACCTAACACACATACCTGCATATTGTGCAGATGCTACAACCTATCCTGCTACCTTGGCCACCTCTGTGCATCTGTGCTCCATTGGTATTAGACCTAAACATGCATGTTACTACATTTCTACATAGGGTTGTGGGGGGCACACCTGACTGTTACGACGTGTGTACATCACACTGGGGGGGGGGTACACCAGACCCTTACTACATAATTAAGTTGGGTTGGGGGGAGCACACCTGACTGTTTCTGCATTCCTACACAGGATTAGGGGCACACCTGACTATTTCCACATTTCTACACAGGATTGGGGGGCACACCTGACTGTTACTACATTTCTACGTAGGATGGTGGGCACACCTGACTATTTCTACATTTCCACACAGGACTGGGGGGCACACCTGATTGTCACTACATTTCTACGTAGGATGGAGGGGGCACACCTGACACTTGTACACATTTTCTGTGATTGTACTGGTATGTCAGGTACTCCATTTCATTCTGTATACTAACCTATTATGCTGATTAGAGGCATACCAGTGTCCTACAGATCTTAGCTTTGATTTACCTACATATTAGTTTCTGACTTCCTATCCTTCAGAACTAATGTCCCACTACCTGACCTACTATAGTCTGTCTGTGTAGGCCTGGGGGGAGGCTACCCATAGGCATCATTCAGAGGCCATAGCACAGCCTTTGTTTGTGTTTGTCTACACCTATCCTGCTGGCTGTGACTGTTGTTGGGTATGTGAACCCCCCCTGACTGGCATGTGTAAGTCACTTACCTTGTGGGTGCCCCAGTATTGAGGGTGGTACTGCAGGGCTGCCTATGTTGGATGCATATAGTACACTCACTACACATGCTTGAGCACAGGTAGTGTCATGTTTGGCATCCCTTTTACTGTATGTGAGACTCAGAGAGAGGTGTTATTCCCGGGGTCCCTCCTGTGTCAGTGTATGTGCCATGTGTTGCCTCTTGGACAAGGCCAGGGCACACTGGACATGCCTCCTTCTGCCTACTGGGGTAGGCTTAGGTTGTTCCTCCACCGAGTCACTCTGTGCCTGCGCAGGCCTTGGCAATGGTGGGAGGGCTGTGTGGCCCTGCCCTGTGCTGTTCCTGCTGCAGCTGTTTCCACAGGATTATATTGTGTAGCATGGCACATACGATGACAATATGGGTACATGTAGCTAGGGAGTACTGCAAGGCTCCATCAGATGTGTCCAGGCACTGGAACCATGACTTGAGCATCCCAAACACATGCTCTACTAGAATTCTGGTCTGTGCATGTGCCTCATTATGAAGTTCTTGTTGGGGTGTGTGTGCATTTCTGATGGGTGTCATCAGCCACGGCTCCAGTGCATATCCAGCATCCCCCACTAGGTGACCGTGAGGGATGTCCCCATTGGCAGATCTCTGGTACAGCTGCATCAGATGCCAGATGTGGGAATCATAATAGCTTCCAGGGCAGCCAGCACACACATTCATTATTATGCCCTGGGCATTGCACAGGACCTAGCAGTTGATGGAGGGAAAGCCAATGTGGTTGATGTAGACCCTACCCCGCTCACCAGGTGGTGCTTTGATGCATATGTGCTTGCAGTCTATAGCACCCACTACGGGTATTCTGCTATTTGGTGGAACAGTTGCATATTGCTAGTCAACACCTCACGGGTGTTGGGGAAATATATGTGCTCACCGGCATATGCTGACATGGCATCCAGGAACTGGTGGAGTACCCTGGATTCTGATGCCTGTGAGATCCCCATCATATCCCCAGTTGGCCTTTGGAAGGTACCTGTAGCTAGTATTCATAGGCCTACATATACCTTGGTATCCACTGGGATGGGTTCCCCTCTGTTAGTTCTGTCTGTCAGGCATGGCTGGCACAGCTCAACGATTTGCTGTAGGAGGTCCCTGTCCACCCTATAGTGCTCCACTATCTCCAGCTCATGTAGCCCCTGGTAGGTTACCCTGGGTCTGTAAACTCTTCTCCATCTCCTCACTGTAGGTTGGTCAACAGCATTCACATCCTCACCACCCTCAGCCTCTTCCACAAGTTGTTGTATGATAGCTATTGCAGCCCCTATCATTTTGTTGTTTTTTTTTTGTTAAAAGTTCCCCGCTTATATACACTGGTGGTGTAGAGTGTAGGAAAAACCAGAGGAGAAGGTGTTTGCATAGTTTATAGTAGTGTTCTGTGCTGGGGTGGTCTGCTGCCTGTGTAATTGGCTGATTCTGATACATTTCTCCTGCCAGCTATGCTAGTTCTCCTAGATTACCTTCCTACTACTGTTTTCCCTTCCCATTGCCTTCTTCTTTAAGCCTGGGGACACGCTGTGCAAACAGAGTGCTCAAATGTGCACAGAGCTGCTATTTCCTGGTTTAACTTTTTTTTTATACCTTTATAACCCGGTGCACAGCACACACACCTGCTTAGGCAATGTAAAGAATGCTAGGCAGACTCAGACACACCCCCTTGCTTAGCTGTGCTTAGCTAGGAGCAAACCTGAGCCACAGTTCCCCAATCTGCTTACAGTATGCCTGACATCCCCCCCCCATGATATCAGCTAACTTTTAGGCTTGCACCAATCTATTCCTACTCTTACAATGTTGGGACCTGACTAGCATGCTGGGGAAAATTGAGATTCACTATCACTCCCCTCATTTGCATAGGATTTCCTGCTAATGCATAGTTACATGTCTCACACTGACCCTCCCCCCTTAGCAACCACTACTCACTGGCCATGTTGTCTTCTGCCTGCCATTGACTTTCATGGCAGAATAGTGATTTTAGTTAGAATGCTTATTTTAGATTTATTTTATTATTTTCCCCCTGATCCCATTTGCACGCCACTGCCCTATGCTTAAACAGCCAAGATCTGCAAAAAAAAGTTGATTTTTTTTATTTTTTAGGCTGTTTGCAATGCCTATGGCCTTATACATGGCCATTGGCATGCTTCCTGACTGATATGCAGCCTTTATTTGGAGCTGTCACAGCTCTGTTTTGGATTTTGCAGAAATGTACTCGGTTACTAACCGAATACATTTCTGGAGATTACACTAGCCCTGCATGGCTGCTTTCAAGCTTCCTGGATCGCAAATTCACCTAACTTGCATGGATTTCTCCTGCAAATGGGGTGATTTGCATAGCGGGGCTTAGTCCATGCAGGACTAGTGCAGGAGTGTTCATGCACGTTCCTGAATCGCACGGCAGACATATTGTCTGCTGGAGCTCCTGCACTAATCCTGGACGCCGTGCAAGGCATGCAGAATCCGGAGGAAAGATTGAATTCTAGAGCCTCATTTACCAAAAGTTCAGTCCACTGAAGATCAGAGCTCCTGCATAGTAAATCAACACTGGCAAGTTGTGCAGGCAGTAATGCCCTTTTTAAGGATAGTTTCTCCTTTCTTTGAGTTAATGTGGCTACGGAATAATTTATATATAAGTTGGGGGTTGGAGCATGTGCCCCCCATGAGGTGGTGCTGGGGAGCTTGCCCCTGTAAAATACCCCCCATCAAAATGAGTTTTTTCAGCCTTTTTTTGGGGAGGGGGGTAGAGTCTGGGGATTCCAGTTCTCAGCAGGTTGAACTTACACTACTCATAGTGGAAATAATATTAAATAATCCATTGTGGTGGTAGTTAATGTGAAAATCAGATACAAATTACATCCAGCTTGCAACTTAAAGAGATAGAGGGAGAAACCAAACCACTAAACATAACTTTGTCATGTTAATTAAAGAGGAAATAATTTCACAATTTCAAGAAAACTGCAGGGGCATCAGTGCTGAGAAACTAAAACCAAATATTGTTACCTAATATAAAATATCAATTGAAATGAATGAAAATATTTTAAAAAATGTAGGGGGTAGTAATGTGCAGAAATTTTCTAATAGACAAACTAAAATCGTATTAGTGTTTTTTTTTATAAATTACTGCTGCTTGATGTTTTTATGGGTATTTACTCTCCTAGAAGTGTATTACATTTCCAAAATTGTTATTCCCTCTCTCCACTTCTTTTCTAAGCTTAAACTCAGAGCGAGAATCCCACCCTTATGTATGCATGTGGCTTTCTGGATTTATGTCACATGGGACATCATATATGAGTGACATAACCTACCTACCCTTTAAAAAACTTCATACATCACTTCCCATCACAAAGGCAGTCTACCCACAGAGTTTTCTAATTATTGACCCTTAGCCATACTGTCTCCACTGGCTAAGATCTTTGACAGTTGCATTCTTAGGTTCATTGGCTATAGAAAGTTACTAGAGCCCTTACAAGCCTAGCCATATTCAGCCGAAGTTGCCGCAGTTGTTGGTGGTTAGGTGAGTAAAGTTCACAGAGGTAAGGGTCTATGGTAGTTAATAATGACTCCCTCGGTCCAGGAGGAACATAGGTGCCACCCCAGGAGTGAACTTGCTGTCACCCATCCATTGATCTAGACTGAATTTGAAGAGGGTCAGGGAGGAGATATTTTCACATGAACTGGAAGTTTGTTCCATAGAGGTGGCAGTCTTTTGGAGATATAGCTAAATCTCAAGTATGACCTGTTCATGTCAGAAGCTAGGCTAAGATCCCTGGACTGAATGACCCTTGTGCAGTTTAATTTATGAATGTGTAGCATTTCCATCAGGTTTGGGTCAGAGACTGACATGTAAGCCAGCACAAGTCACCCCTTAGCAACCTGTAGGAGACAGAATACAGTGACAGGGCTTTCAGTCTTTTACATAAGACTTGTTTAGTGTACCTTGTAATTTTTTGGTGAGAAACCTTTGTGGTCTCTCCAATTTTTACAGGTGTCTGGTGAGCTACATGCAAAAGGGAGTATTGTACTCAGTTACTGGTCTGATGAGGGCTAAGTATAATGGAATTGTAGCATTTTTATATATCGATGTGATACCTTTACTTTTAAGATGTGTCAAATAGAAGGATTTCCTTACAATGGTGGATATGAGGTAGTTAAAGTTCAGATTGCTATAACCCTAAGTACCAAGATCACATACTACTGAGTCTATGTTTAGGAGTTGCTGTCTATAATGCAATTAGGAGAGATGTAGTTCCTGGTTCGATCCCCACTAAAGCAAATTAGCATTTTCACCCAGTTCGAGTTTGTAAAAGGCAGATCTTGTCTACTAAACCTGATAGAAAAAGTGCTGCCACAAGACCTTGCTCCAGCAAAAAAATCTCTCCGTGCACAAAAGTAGAGCTGAACGCAAATTTTATTACTAAGCGTTTTCGCCTTGCTAAAAAGCTTGGCTTCTTCAGAGATCAAATAACAAAGCATAAAATGCAATCAAGGAAGCTTAAATACTCTAAGGAAATGATGTCACTAAAACTTTTTAAAGAGGAAACTCATTTTAAAACATTTCTGTGTGTATAAAATGTTATTATAAATATAAAAACGTACCCACTATACGATACTGTAGGTAAGTACTAGTAAATCTAATCACCATGCCTACCAAGAACATACTAATAATAATATAAAATATATATTAATACATATATGTGCATAAAAAATATATATATATATATACATAAAATTTTCCACGTCCAAAAACACTTCAAAGAAAACAACAATACAAAACGTGTCAATTCATAATGACAAATGTCACGAATGATAACTCCTTAATTTTAAAACAGGTGTGATATTACAATTATCATTTAACCCAGGGGCATGGAAGGCGTCCGTTCTAAACTGCCATTCCAATTCTTTCAGTTCCAACAGTAATGGAAAAGGGCCCCCTCTAATAGATGGAACAATTTGATCAATCGCCATAAAGGAGAAACTATGACCCCCAAAATCTATTATATGCTTAGCAAGGGCATTAGTCACATTATTTGTTCTTATAGCATACAGATGCTCATATATTCGGTCACGCAGTCTGCGGTCCGTCTTTCCGATGTAGAAAGACGGACAGCAGTTACAAAGAGCAATATAAACAACTGCTTTACTTTCACAGTTAAGATGCATTCTAATAGTGAATTTCCTGTCCCTCACTGTAAAGGTTTGTCCCACCTTTATGACTTTACATCTGTTGCAGAACCCACACAAGTGCATCCCCAATTTTCTATTAAAACTATGGTGCGGGTTATTAGTCTGCAATAATTCCTTTAGGTTCTTATTCCTCTTAAACACAAATTTAGGAATAATGCCAAACTTTTTAACTAGTTGGGGATTATCCAAAATAAAAATCCAGTTTTTCTTAATAATAGAGACAATCTCCCTGGAATCAAAACTGAATGTAGTGATATAACTAAGAGATGGGTCAAATCCTGTTCCTTCAAAGGGTGTGTTGTTGCCATTATCAGGCCTCATTTTATAAAGGGACGTGTTTCGTTCAAGAATTTTTAGAAAGCCAACGTACTGCAATTCATTCTTGCATTTTTCTAGCCATCACCCACGTGGTCAAAAGAAGGCCATTGTTAAAGGCCAATTTGTTAGGGCAGCGAGAATGTGCAGTACGTTGGACTTTTTCTATGCTGAGTGTAGTGTTCTAGTTGATATGTTTTCAAAGCGTAATTATCCTTTAAAATTTGTTCAGGACATTTTGGATGAGGTTACTATAAAAAGAGAGAATGGTTTTTATAGAGCTATTTTGTCAATAGATTTGGTCGAAGGGGATTTGACAAACACGTCCCTTTATAAAATGAGGCCTGATAATGGCAACAACACACCCTTTGAAGGAACAGGATTTGACCCATCTCTTAGTTATATCACTACATTCAGTTTTGATTCCAGGGAGATTGTCTCTATTATTAAGAAAAACTGGATTTTTATTTTGGATAATCCCCAACTAGTTAAAAAGTTTGGCATTATTCCTAAATTTGTGTTTAAGAGGAATAAGAACCTAAAGGAATTATTGCAGACTAATAACCCGCACCATAGTTTTAATAGAAAATTGGGGATGCACTTGTGTGGGTTCTGCAACAGATGTAAAGTCATAAAGGTGGGACAAACCTTTACAGTGAGGGACAGGAAATTCACTATTAGAATGCATCTTAACTGTGAAAGTAAAGCAGTTGTTTATATTGCTCTTTGTAACTGCTGTCCGTCTTTCTACATCGGAAAGACGGACCGCAGACTGCGTGACCGAATATATGAGCATCTGTATGCTATAAGAACAAATAATGTGACTAATGCCCTTGCTAAGCATATAATAGATTTTGGGGGTCATAGTTTCTCCTTTATGGCGATTGATCAAATTGTTCCATCTATTAGAGGGGGCCCTTTTCCATTACTGTTGGAACTGAAAGAATTGGAATGGCGGTTTAGAACGGACGCCTTCCATGCCCCTGGGTTAAATGATAATTGTAATATCACACCTGTTTTAAAATTAAGGAGTTATCATTCGTGACATTTGTCATTATGAATTGACACGTTTTGTATTGTTGTTTTCTTTGAAGTGTTTTTGGACGGAAAATTTTATGTATATATATATATATTTTTTATGCACATATATGTATTAATATATATTTTATATTATTATTAGTATGTTCTTGGTAGGCATGGTGATTAGATTTACTAGTACTTACCTACAGTATCGTATAGTGGGTACGTTTTTATATTTATAATAACATTTTATACACACAGAAATGTTTTAAAATGAGTTTCCTCTTTAAAAAGTTTTAGTGACATCATTTCCTTAGAGTATTTAAGCTTCCTTGATTGCATTTTATGCTTTGTTATTTGATCTCTGAAGAAGCCAAGCTTTTTAGCAAGGCGAAAACGCTTAGTAATAAAATTTGCGTTCAGCTCTACTTTTGTGCACGGAGAGATTTTTTTGCTGGAGCAAGGTCTTGTGGCAGCACTTTTTGTTTCACAAGTTTGTCTTCGTTTGCGTTTACTAAACCTGATAGGCTTCTTTGAAGCAGTCACCAAAGCCGTAGAAGAGAGTAAGGTGGTTCACACAGCCTATCTAGATTTCACCAAGGATTTCGACACTATCCCCCACTCTGAAATTAGAGATAACTCACTAAACTAGGTATAAATCCCTAGGTCACAAGATGGGTTGCCAACTGGCTCATTGACAGTACCCTCACTGTGAAAGTAGCAAACTCCAAATCCGACTTCAGACCAGTGACAAGTGGAGTACTGCAGGGTTCAGTCCTGGATCCTCTCCTGTTTGGTATCTATTTCTGTAAAGTACAGGCTAACACAGAAGGTCTTTGGCTAATGAAGTCTGCAGATGACTGCAAACTAGGAGCCATAATTGAAACTCCTAACGATGTGGACATCCTACAAAAGGGCCTCACTGAGACAAATGCCTGGTGTGAAACCCATGGCCTCAAGCTCAATGCCAAAAAGTGCACTGTCATCCCTTTTGGTAAAAACTCTGTACCTATGAACTACCACATAGGTGGTAGTCTACTTAACACCGAAAGTATGATAAGAGACCATGAGACACAGGTGGACAGTAGTCTCTCATTTGATAATCACATCGCCACAGTAGTCAGGAAATCCTTCTACGTGGCACACCTCATCACAAAAGGTTTCTCATCCAGGAAAAAAGAGGTCATTGTTCCCTTCTACTCGCCAATCATTAGACCCATGATAGAGTACAATGCCCCTTTTGATATGTACCTCACAAGACATCTACAACTACTGGAAAGGCTACAGAAATACCTCACAAAGAGGATTACTGGCCTCAAACAGATGCCCTACGCAGACCATCTAAAAAAACTCCAACTTTACTCCGTTACATATTGCCTACTCAGAGGCAAGTTCTGCCTAACATACAAAGCTATGTCAAACCCAGAGCTGTTGGACATGCTCCACTTAAAGAAATCCTAATCCCTCTGAGTTACCCATCTCTAGGGACCTAAACCTTGTCACCACAATAAACAGAACATGCTGGAGGGATAGATTCCTGTCCCAGAAACTTCCCATACTCTGGAACAAATTACTTATCTATATCAAACAAAGCTCCTCATTATCACCCTTCAATAAAAATCTTGATGATTGGATGGGAAATAGGAAATTCACCCTGGAGATCTCTTCTGTGGCTCTGCTTGACAGGATCACAGGAAAATAATTTTCTTGGGTGGCGAAAGCCAGGGTACATTTTTGGCTAGGCTTATATAGGCCCTAGGGCCAATAGCCTAGTACCTACCTAAGAAGCTATGTCAGCTTTCCCAAAGGGAAATCCATAATTTTAGCACCAGTCATTTGTCTGTGTTAACCCTGTCTGCAGTGTATTAACATTGTTGGAGGACTCAGTGATTGTTCCCAATTTGCAATCATCAGCAAACTTTGTCAGCCATAGGCCATCCAAGTTTGCCTGGATGTCTGAGAAATAAATTCCCAACAGTAAGGTGCCCAGCATAGACACCCTGTGATATGCTACTGGTGACTGGTCATTTGCTAGAGCTGAAGTCACCCAATTTGACAGTATGTGGCTACCCATCTGGTAATGTAGGGGTCAATTCCCAACTGGGAGAGTTTCTCTATAATGCCTGCATTGGCAATTCACTTCCAACTTAAAAACTACCTCTCTACAACCAAATTATTGTAACACAATATGGATTTATCAAATGTTTAAAAAGAGTTGGTGTCTGCTCCTATTTGTTTGCTATAAAGCCTGAAAGCAAATAACAAAAACGTACCAAATTACCCAAATAGATAATTAGTCCCGGTCTATTCAGACCAAAAGCGACTGTGCAGTCCAAGAAACAAATAACTGGGTAATCAAAATACACAATGGTGTCAACGACTCTGCAGTCACGTAGTATACAATATCAAGCGATACCAGGTGAAGATAAAAGTTGATTTATTGGATCCACAAGTTAAATAATGGTGGTAAGCGCTTTCGCAACAAGTGCTTTTTCAAACCAATACTTTTACAATTACAAAGCGCACCCTTTGTACACCCAGTCACGGGAGAAATGTTCAATACAAAAGTAAATGCCAACTGTACATCCAAACATTTGGTTTATCTAGCGTGATGTGTCTCCTGTACGTCCTTTTACATAGGAAAAACGGACAGGATGTTGAAGGAACGTATTAGGGAACACCTCTACCAAATACGAATAAAATCACAAGTAAATGCCTTGTCGAAGCATATACTAAGCAGTGATAGTACACACAAATTTACTTTCTCTGTCTTACAAGTTTTACAACCTAGCATTAGAGGGGGTGACATAAAAAATATAACGGAATCAGTGGAAGCCCAATGGATTATAAAGACCAGAGCACATTATGTCCCAGGGTTGAATGACAGGGTTCCACTGAAACCTATGTTAAAAAACAGGAGAAGTAGACCGTCTTGAATGATATTTTGAAATTTTTGATGTTCTATCACAAAACCCATATTGTGTTACACACACACTCAAGCTTATGCCTTCAGACACAACCTTACATTATGTCCTTGTATTTTTTATAAATATATAGCAATATAGGTTTATTTTAACAAACAAACAAAATGTATTTTGTCATATATGTATTAAATCCATTTTTACAAGTTTTTCTATATATACATACACTACATTTATTATTTTTATATATTCATATGAATATTTTAACATACATATATATATATATATAAATTTTTACTTTTGACACTATATTATATTTATTTTTACATTTAAACAATTTTACATTTATATGATCATATATGGCTAATTTTCACATTATATTTTCATAATTTTCTAGATAACATATATTTTTAGATTAATTCATGATGGGCTATATTCTGTATTATGATGTTTTTTATATATGTATATATTTATATCATTTATATTGTTTATATAGAATTTTTTTGTAACTAATAAATATATGTTCATATGTTTATATATTTGTTGATGAAAATTTTGCATACCTCTTTAAGAGGCTAATTTGTTCTGGTTGTTAAGCCAAAATGAATTGAGTATAAAAAGGGTGCGCTTTGTAATTGTAAAAGTATTGGTTTGAAAAAGCACTTGTTGCGAAAGCGCTTACCACCATTATTTAACTTGTGGATCCAATAAATCAACTTTTATCTTCACCTGGTATCGCTTGATATTGTATACTACGTGACTGCAGAGTCGTTGACACCATTGTGTATTTTGATTACCCAGTTATTTGTTTCTTGGACTGCACAGTCGCTTTTGGTCTGAATAGACCGGGACTAATTATCTATTTGGGTAATTTGGTACGTTTTTGTTATTTGCTTTCAGGCTTTATAGCAAGCAAATAGGAACAGACACCAACTCTTTTTAAACATTTGATATACTCTGGCTTTTATACAGCTGGTGTCATTTGCGACAAGGTGTGTGGCAGGTTTTACTTTTATTTTTGTGATTATCATTTTGTTTTTTCTTGCCAACACACCTGCCATCAGCTCCATGGCAGACATACAGAGCACCGGAAGCGTTAACGTCAACGTAGAACTTCCTTACAACCCAGCAAGTAATATGAAGAAGTGTAGTTCCATGGAGAGGCTGAAACGCTGCCTGAGCGATGTTGTAAATCCATTGATGGACTGTGATATACCATCGGCTGGCAATGACGAACTGTTTAACAGTGAAGAAATTGAAAAAATGAATTTAGAGCTGAATTCTTTAGTGGGTGAACTGTTAAAACTTAAGCGACTGCAATTACAGAGATTTCACTTCGAAACCTGCATACAGAAACGCATAGTACCCAGGGGACTGAGAGTCTTAAAAATGCCGACGACGGGAAATACGTTCCCAGAACTTTTGAGGCGTTGGCAGCAGCTTAACTTGGAGGTGAGCTTTAGTTACATGAAGCTCCTAAACGATTATTTTTTACCTGAAGAACAAGAACTTTGTAATTCTATTAAATGTAGACAAAATGAAATGTATAACAATCATAATAATGTCTTATTGGATTCAAAATTAGAACGTGTTATGGACAATGTAGCATTATTTGAGAAGAGGTTGCTTGAGCAGAAGAAACACAAGCTGGCTAGAGATACCTTTGATTTTGCTAATGACCAAGTTTTTACTTGGCCGAGGTATTCTGCTGGCAATACTAACACTTTTAGTAGGCCTCAAACACTACCCCGTACAGTAAATAACAATGTCACCAGACATACAGAGAATGTAGTTAATACTAATATCACCAATATTGAAGATGTAAATAATACAGTTAGTAATGTAAGGAGTATGGTTGATGATCAAGAATGTTTGATTAGACCTAATGTTGGCACTTTATCTGAACAGTTAAATAGGAATCCCATATCAATGGAACAGGTGACAGAGCCACAGGTTGTTCGAAGTAAAATCAGAAAACAACATCTAGTTAACAAAGAAGGTGAGCTATCACGCCCTTTACCCATAGTAGAACAACATCAGAAGGGGAGGGAACGGTCTATGAGCAGGGGCAGACAAAAGAGAAAGGCCCCCAATTACGATCTGAAGGAACCTACCATCAAAAAGATGTGGGAAAAACTGACTTAGTATACAATCTGTCGAATAGACCATTGGATAGATATGATGTAGAAGTTTTGAATAAAGGTCTCACTTTTATTCCTTCTAAAAATAGCTCAATTTCTGATTGCATCCTTGATTTAAAACTTTTTACCAGAAATTTACAGTTAAAAGTTATGTTTGCTAATAAAGCATCCATTTACACTTCAGTAGGTTTCAAGAAACCCAGTCTCATGGTACATACTTTACATCCTATTATAGAGGTATTTAGTAGAGCAGTAGAGAATGAACTTTATTCCATGCAAGGTACCAGTATTAGTAATAAAAGAAATAACCTGTCTTATAGGCAGATACAAGCATTAAAAGGCCTTATGTCAGATAATAACATATCAATCAAACCAGCGGACAAAGGGGGTCCTATAGTCATCTTCAATAGAATAGACTATGAAAGAAGGATGTTAGAGTTATTGAATGATGCTGATTACTATCAGGGTTTATCTAAATCAGAAGTTATGAGCATCATTGTCAATGTCTATGTTAATCTTGAAGACATGTACAAATTGTGTCTAATGGACTACCAACTTTATAACTTTTTATTAATAGAAGAACCTGTAACACCTATCATTAAAGGCCTTCCCAAAATCCACAAGAATGCACTCGACCCACCCATGAGACCCATTGTCTCTGGACGTGGCTGGGTCACTGAGAATATATCTTATTATATAGAAAAACAGTTGCATCCTTTGTTAGAAAAGCATCATACAATATTGAAGGATTCCAAAGACTTTTTGTTGGATTTCTATGAAGCAACTAAGCATCAACAGGATAATCTGAATTTGCTGCTAGTGACCATGGATGTGAAATCATTGTTCACCAAGATTCCGAATGGTTTAAGATTAGAATTTTTACATAGTTATTTAATGGCACACTCAGATTTAACCCTGACTAAAGTAGATTTTATATGTACCCTGCTGGAGCTTGTTTTGGTTAGTAATGTTTTCTTATTATTTTATTTACAAAAAAGTGGCGTAGCTATGGGCACACCCTGTGCCAATAGCTACGCCAACTTGGTAATGGCTTATTGGGAGGAAAACATGCTGTTTAAATTGAGAAGTTATACAGAACATGTAATTTTTTACAAACGTTTTGTGGACGATCTTTTTTTCTTATGGCAGGGTAGCATTGCTGATTTGCTTATTTTTGAAAGAGAGGTGAACCAGTTAGTTTATTTTCTTAGCTTCACAATGGAATATTCATCATATAATATTTCCTTTTTGGATATTCAGATTTGGCGATTACCTTGTGGCATTTTTAACACAAGTATGCATAGGAAGCCCTGTCACAGGAATAGTCTATTATGCAGAAATAGCATGCATCCCCCTCATGTATTTAAGAATATTTTGAAAGGTCAGGGAATGAGAATTTCTAGGTTAAACTCAAGCCCTGCTATCTTTAAAAATGAGATGGATGCCTTAGTGACTAGGTTCGAGAATAGGAATTATAAAATAGATGAAATTAATGGTACATTAAATAAAGTTCTGGAACTAAGACAAGGAAATGCAGCCCCTATTTTCTCAGACAAGGGTTTAAGTGAATATAGATCGAGTAGTAAACCAACTACCAATGAAGAGAAAAACATCATTAGATATACACTTCATTATACCCAAGATACCAACATAATCAGACAATGCATTATTAAACATTGGGATATTCTTAGGTTGGACTCAGAGATTTCACAGTTTATAGGGGAACATCCTTGTCTTGCATATAAAAATAAGAAAAACGTACATAAATTACTTTGCTGCTCTGACCATACAATTACAGAAACATGCTGTGATTTTCTAGGTACCAATCCATGCAACAATTGCAATTATTGTACTTATATATCTAATCTTCTTGTTTTTGTACACCCAGCCACGGGAGAAATGTTTAATATAAAAGTAAATGCCAACTGTACATCCAAACATTTGGTTTATCTAGCACGATGTGTCTCCTGTACGTCCTTTTACATAGGAAAAACGGACAGGATGTTGAAGGAACGTATTAGGGAACACCTCTACCAAATACGAATAAAATTACAAGTAAATGCCTTGTCGAAGCATATACTAAGCAGTGATAGTACACACAAATTTACTTTCTCTGTCTTACAAGTTTTACAACCTAGCATTAGAGGGGGTGACATAAAAAATATAACGGAATCAGTGGAAGCCCAATGGATTATAAAGACCAGAGCACATTATGTCCCAGGGTTGAATGACAGGGTTCCACTGAAACCTATGTTAAAAAACAGGAGAAGTAGACCGTCTTGAATGATATTTTGAAATTTTTGATGTTCTATCACAAAACCCATATTGTGTTACACACACACTCAAGCTTACGCCTTCAGACACAACCTTACATTATGTCCTTGTATTTTTTATAAATATATAGCAATATAGGTTTATTTTAACAAACAAACAAAATGTATTTTGTCATACATGTATTAAATCTATTTTTACAAGTTTTTCTATATATACATACACTACATTTATTATTTGTATATATTCATATGAATATTTTAACATACATATATATATATTAATTTTTACTTTTGACACTATATTATGTTTATTTTTACATATAAACAATTTTACATTTATATGATCATATATGGCTAATTTTCACATTATATTTTCATAATTTTCTAGATAACATATATTTTTAGATTAATTCATGATGGGCTATATTCTGTATTATGATGTTTTTTATATATGTATATATTTATATCATTTATATTGTTTATATAAAATTTTTTTGTAACTAATAAATATATGTTCATATGTTTATATATTTGTTGATGAAAATTTTGCATACCTCTTTAAGAGGCTAATTTGTTCTGGTTGTTAAGCCAAAATGAATTGAGTATAAAAAGGGTGCGCTTTGTAATTGTAAAAGTATTGGTTTGAAAAAGCACTTGTTGCGAAAGCGCTTACCACCATTATTTAACTTGTGGATCCAATAAATCAACTTTTATCTTCACCTGGTATCGCTTGATATTGTATACTACGTGACTGCAGAGTCGTTGACACCATTGTGTATTTTGATTACCCAGTTATTTGTTTCTTGGACTGCACAGTCGCTTTTGGTCTGAATAGACCGGGACTAATTATCTATTTGGGTAATTTGATACGTTTTTGTTATTTGCTTTCAGGCTTTATAGCAAGCAAATAGGAGCAGACACCAACTCTTTTTAAACATTTGATATACTCTGGCTTTTATACAGCTGGTGTCATTTGCGACAAGGTGTGTGGCAGGTTTTACTTTTATTTTTGTGACAATATGGATTTAGAATGCATCACAGTATCACAATTGTTTTCCTTAGCTTCACAAACAAGGTCAACAGCAAAAGGATCAAAGGCAGCCTTGTCTCCTCTGTATTTCTTAATTTATAACAAAGAACCACCAACATATCTGCCAAGTAAACAACAAAGAACCAAAAAAGAAACTGATCTGGGCAAACAAAAAAAAAAAAGCAGCTGCAAATGAGCAGTGTAAATAATTATTGTATTTATTGTGCTTTCATCCCTATGTAATGGAACTTTATCAGAGCTAAACCAACACATGCCATTCACCTTAAATATATCAGTGTACTGAAACTCGAAAAATGTAGCACTCTGGGCAGGCAGAGTATAAACTGTAGCAACTGTTTGCCACATTTGTAGCAAGCAGTTTTTGCTACAATTTAAAAAAGAAGAAATTATTTTTTTAAACTAAAACACAAGCAGTGTAGCACTTCATGTAGGGAGGGTATAAACTATAGCAACTGTTTGCTACAGTTTGAAAGAAGAAGAAATTATTATGTTTATTATTATTTTTAAATAAAATATGTTAAAGGAGTGTTGGGCTGAGGGCATAGAAATGGGACCTGAATGACAGAGGCAGGAGTGAAGGAGGGTGGATGTGCCAGTAGAAGAAACATCTTTTTATTTATTTTTTGCTCTTCAGTGGAAGAGCTGGGGGAGGGAGTAGTATATCTATCTTACAATGAAGTGCTTTTTTGAGGGAGTGGGTTGCTGCTCTTTGTAGTACCTACCCAGGTGGGAGTGGGTTGCTGTTCTTTGTAGTACCTGCCCAGGGAGCTGATTGAACAAGCTATGCTTCTGCACTCAGGCATAGCAGAAAAATAAAATAAACTGGTAATAAACCTCTACATCACCTGCTGGATTGACAACTGGCTTACAGATAGGATGCAGATAATCAAGATAGGGAAATTTGCCTCCACAGGGAGATCAGTCAGTAGTGGAGTCCCCAAGGGTTCTGTGCTGGGATATCTCTTTCTTGGCATTTACTTTTCTGAAGTATCATTGAATACCAAAGGGCTCTGACTGACTAAGTGTGCAGATGACTGCAAGCTGGGAGCAGTCATAGAATCCCCAAATGACTGAATCATCCATCTGTCTCAAATAAATAACTGGTGTCAAAATCATGGTCTGAAACTAAATGCCATACATGCATTATTGTATGCTTTAGGAAGTTATCTACCATGGGGAACTGCCACACTGATAATGTGGCCCTAACAGCTGACCCAGTTTGGGATTTGGGAACTTATATGGACAGTGACGAGGTGCATGGCAAAGAGAGAGGTGGCGAAGGCTAAGGATAAGGCATATGAAGAGTTGTATGAAAGGTTGGACACTAAGGAGGGAGAAAAGGACCTGTACCGATTGGCTAGACAGAGGGACCGAGCTAGGAAAGATGTGCAGCAGGTAAAGGTGATAAAGGATAATGAGGGAAACATACTTACAAGTAAGGAGAGTGTGTTGAGCAGATGGAAAGAGTACTTTGAGGGGTTGATGAATGAAGAGAATGAGAGAGAGAGAGAAGGTTGGATGATGTAGGGATAGTAAATCATGAAGTACAGTGGATTAGCAAGGAGGAAGTAAGGATAGCTATGAAGAGAATGAAGAATGGAAAGGCTGTTGGCCCAGATGATATACCTGTGGAAGCATGGGGGTGTTTAGGTGAAATGGCAGTGGAGTTTTTAACCAGATTGTTTAATGAAATCTTGGAAAGTGAGTGGATGCCTGAGGAATGGAGAAAAAGTGTTTTGGTACTGATTTTTAAGAATAAGGGTGATGTGCAGAGCTGTAGTAACTACAGAGGGATAAAATTAATCAGTCACAGCATGAAGTTATGTGAAAGAGTAGTGGAAGCAAGGTTAAGAAGGGACGTGATGATCAGTGATCAACAGTATGGCTTCATGCCAGGAAAGAGCACTACAGATGCGATCTTTGTTGATGGAGAAGTACAGAGAATGTCGGAAGGAGTTGCATTGTGTTTTTGTAGACATAGAGAAAGCATATGACAGGGTGCCTCGAGAGGAATTGTGGTATTGTAGTGTAAAACAGGCAGCATATTTTAGGCATTAAAATTGTTTATATAGAATAAATGGGAAGTAATTTAAGAAGTCATACTAAGTTAAACAAATTTTGTTGACAAACTTCGTTACGTTTCTGTGTTACTTGTTTTGAATGAACTTTATAGTATGAAACTCACCTTAAAATCTAAACATTTAAAATATTAGTTTGTTATTTTAACAGTTATAATTATATTGATTCCTAATATGAACAGTGCATTAGATGCAGTTTTGTTTTACAAATGATTTTTTTCTGATGAAGTCTTTTACAGTATGAATGTATAGCCATTCTGTCAGAATAAATATATTTTGCCCTATTTCTGATGTCTTATTGTTGTTAAAGACTATGGCACAATGCACCCTGCATATTTCTCATGATCTCTATTGCATTTACAACTGTTCATATTAAAGGTGCTATAAGTAATTAATCTTGTTTGCCAAAGGTCATGTCTAACCCCCCTCCCCTGTATTCTCATATATGCAACTCCTACTATCATAGTAGCTCATCACATATCCATCTGATGTATATCACAATGCAGATCATAATTGATCATCTTCAATTTATTGAATTTCAGATCATTTTTTTAGTCAACTTGTCCTGCCTTTTACACAATGTGTTTAAGAATTTTCACTTTGGTTGGCTATAGGTGACAGCACCTGGTGGAGCTGTCATGTATCCTTAGGGATTAGCAGTGTCAGTTTTAATGTTTCAACTGTAGGTCCTTAGTTAATCTAGCTCAGTGAATGCTGCAACCATATATCTTATAGTAGATCTGCAATTTGCAAATACCACCACTTTTCGTCTAGCTGGGAACTATACCTCATTAATTTTCATCCACACGCTGTGAGTTTGATGTTTCCTCTGTCTTTACACATCCCATTTTGTCTCACACATACTGCCTGTGTACTCTTTCTTCTTACTACTGTACTGATCCTCAGAATCTCTTACAATCTTCCTCAGCTTCTTCTGTACAATATCCCTCCCTGTTCAGTAACAGTCTATGATATCAGTCACTGGCACCCGCCTTTCATTCTGCCGCATCTGTAATGACAGTATTATTCAGCCGAAATCCTTCTGATAATGCAAGTAAAGATGTTCTGCTTCCTAAAACTAATTTATAACCTTCCTTATGTCCAGCTCCTTCCAGCATCTGCAGCCTACAGTGCACTGTTGATTTGGATTGCTATCTATAACATGGAATAGAAATTATTAATACTAATCACTGTAAACACTTTCTTTGCATTGTAAGTTTCACCCTCTCATCACCAGAAAAGAAAGTAGCTTTGTCAGTGAGTCCCAAAAGTAAGGTTAAGCCTAATCATCTTTAGACCTTACATTATAAATCTCATAACCTAAGAATGAATGCATTTCCTGAGACAATGCTACTTGCTACCAGTGCAGTACCAGCTCATAAGAAAGGTCATTGACAAAGACTCTAGTACAGAATATACTACTATGTGGGAAAGGTAATTTTTTGGTTTTCATTCTTGTTCTCAATTTTGTTTACTGCATTGTGAACTTTTATTGCAGTGTGGCAAAATCATTTTCTGCTTTGCATATTAGATGTCCTGGTTAAGGGATAAAAACAATGTGTCTCTTGGTACGTTGTGGGAATTTGATTATTTCTCTCCCCATCTCCCATCCTGTTGCTGCTGTCTTCTTAAATTCTAATTGTTTGCATGTTATGTTAAACTGACCATAACATTTGTTCTCACTCATCTTTTATTGGTTTGTAAGCATAAATCTATTGTTTTGTGACAACACTCCCCTAAAACTAATTAAAAATTGCAATCCCATTGTATCCATTGTTGCAGAATACAGTAGAACTCACAGATAACTATGGGTGTTACAAATTATTTTCAAAAGCTCAGGCTATAAAGGCATTACCATCTGCGTAATTACAGAAACCTGGTTCCAGTTCACAGGTTCATAGGTTCATAGGTGTGTACTAGGCTAATGGCCCTGGAGCCTTTACAAACCCAGCCCATAGGATTACCCTGGCATCGAGCCACCTGACCTTAGGTCCCAGTGCCTCTGTCGTGTAAAGACACTGGAGTGATTCCTGGGATGAATTTTCTATTTCCCATCCACTCATCAAGATTTCTCTTAAAGAGGGCCAGTGAGGTGCTCTGCTTGACATGTATGGGAAGTCTATTCCATAGCATTGGCAGTCTCTGGGTTTTGAACCTGTCCCTCCAGCATGTTCTGTTGATTGTGGTAATGAGGCTGAGGCCTCTGGAGCATGTGGTGCAGAGGGATTGGGATTTCTTTAGATGTAGCATTTCTAACGGAGCTGGGTCAGACATGGCTTTGTAAGTCAAGCAGAGATCACCTCTAAGTAGGCGATATGAGACAGAGAATAGTTGGAGTTTTTTTTAGTCTGTCCGTATGTATAAGGCCTAGGATCATATTTGTGAGGTACATTAGTGGCCACTCCAGTTGTTGCAGGTGTCTAGTGAGGTACATGCCAAATGAGGCATTGTACTCGATGACTGGCCTAATGTGGAAAGAGTAGAGGGAGACAGTGACCTCTTTCTTCCTGGATGCAAAACCCTTAGTAATGAGATGTGTCACATAGAAGGACTTAATGACCACAGTGTCAATGAGGTGGTCAAAAGAGAGGTTGCTGTCAACCTGTGTTCCCAAATCTCTTATAATGCCATCTGTATTGGACTACCATCGATGTGGTAATTCATGGGAACTGGGTTTTTCCCAAAGGGAACTCTTTGTGTTCTAAGGTACAATATCATGTATTCTATTCTACTGGCAACTGCAAGGAAGTATCCATATTTACAAACTTGAAACTGATCAAAGTCCTGGTTCTATTCAATAAAATTAATTTCTTACAGTATAGCCAATTATAGAACCCTGTTTAAAATCCTTTGAGAGCAAGTAGAAGATTTTAAACGTTACAAAAGATAATCATCAAAGTAAATGCCTTTCACAGAGATGATGTCAGTTATCCACATGTAAACTGGCAAAACTATGCTACCAAAACCAAATATAGAAAGACATTTCTGGACTTTGTAAATGAAATTACACTGAAAAAGTTCACTTTCCTTCCAGAAGTGCTAGTCTTCTTGAGCTTGTCCTCATAATTGTTTTTATTAGTTGTGTCTCCTTGCTTGTTACCCATCCAGAGCTGACCATCATGCTGTGACCTCCTGCCTGAAAACATGCTTTGTGTCCTAAAATAACTCCTCTGCATTCAGAGATTATTTCAGAAAACAGTAACTTCCTCTTTTCTGATACTATTGATAATCACGGATAACATAGAACCCCGGCAAACCTTGCGCAAGAGGCTCCTGCCTGTTCCTCTTAGTTTTACTCTCACTGGAATCAAAGTATTTATTCATCTGTATCAGTATGGTGTAACCACAATGACAGCCCCAAAACTAAACCAATATCATGGAACTACCAAATCACTACTGTTTAAGGGAAAGAAAGAAAAAACATCTGACCATCTCCAAAAAATATCAACTTCAGCATTATAAAATAGATTTAAAACTGATATGTAATTACCTCAAACTTAGCATTAGGAAATAGAAAGCTGTCTATTAATTTAGAGTTGCAACCATTTCCAAAGACCACCAGAAGGCCTTCTTAAGCTATATTAGGAAGTTTAAAACCAAATGAATTTATCTCTAATAGCAGCTTATTTTCTGACTCTGAGGAATAACTTTTCCTCTGATACTGCGGATATTGCTAAATTTTTTTTTTAATTTTTGCTGGTTCCATGCCAGACCTACCAGCCACTTTCCAGCTCTCCAGATGTACTCCAGTATGCCTATGGCCATTCGTGAATCATAAGGTGGTCATGGGGTCTCAGACATCTGTGCTATATCTACTTTTCTTGCATCTGTTTTTTGAACCATTGATACTGGGTGATCCCATGTGATATAAACTTAATTTTCTATAATGCTTTGTGGCTTATGTTTCCAGTGCTTTTCAGCTACTTCAGTATTATAATGTTTGCACAATACTCAATGCAACAGTCTTGCCACATTATTATGCCTTTCAGTATACAGTCCTTCTGTCATTAGTATATCACAGCCAGCAACAAGATGTGCAACTGTTTCCAGTTCTGTTTTATAAAACTAACATTTTTCTGTGTCTCGCACATGTTCAGTGGACCTTGTCAACCATCATGTACGTAGTCCATTGTCTTGAGCCACCAGTATTAACCTTTAATCTTTTGGTCTAAATTCACCTCTCCTTAACCATTCCTGCATTCCATCCTGATCAACATGAGATTGTTCCAAAAGTTTTCTACACTTGCAACTATATTTATGCATTTTCTACATTTCTTGCCATCTGATGTGATCCTTCACCTTACATTCTTTCTCTTGTTTTTTTGGCACATTCAGTTGCTACTTGATTTTTATCTTCTTCTGGTTTGATTTCCATTCCCACTTGACACCAATATGCTTCTACTATACTAAGCAGGGAAGTCATCTTAGAATTATTCTCCTCATGTTTTAAAATCTTTACTACATTTGAGTCCTGTGAGGTCATCAGATATGTACTCAGTCCTGCGATTGCAGATCTATACATGCAATCAATTTCAAGGAGGCACATACCTCCTTCAGAAAGGGGAATATATAGTCATGGTATATACTGATTTTTATGAATAATTTGATAAGCATGAAGCATTCTTCTTGTTTTCCTGTCCAACTGATCAAACACCTTTTGAGACCAGTCAATCACTCCAAAACAATAAGTTAGGACAGGAAGAGCAAATTGGTTTATAGCTTGGACTTTGTTCCTAGATGTCAATGCTGTTTTCAGTATTACATTTTGTCTTCTAAAATATTTTTTACTAAGTTTTATTGACATTTGTTCATGTTTTATTGTTGATCCTTCAATTCCCAAATATTTATACACAGCCTCTTGCTCAAGTTATTTTATTTTGCATTCCTGTCTCAAACTGATGTTTTCTTGGCACTGCAACTTTCCTGCTTTAAGGGTTGCTTTTGCACACTTATCAAGACCAAATTACCTTCTTATATCATCTGAAAAAGTTTGACCACTTGCAGCTGTGCTTTTAGTTCCTCATTTGATGAACTACACAGTTTAAAATCATCCATAAAAAGAAGATGAGAAGTCTTTACACTTTGTTTTCTTGGAGCCATGACACACTCTGTTAATTAGACAGCTTAATGGGTTAATGGCAAGACATAACAACAACGACAAAAAGTCACCCTGGAATAGCCCTCTTTGAATTTTTATCCCTAGAATAATAATTTGTTCTTTATCATGGCTTAACTGTAAACTGATTTGCCACTATTTCATGTTCGCTTTAATGTCATCGATCAGTGTAGGGTGTATCTTCTACATTTTTAAGTACTATTTTGACCATGAATGTGGGATATTGTCAATTTTTTTTTGTAGTCTATCCCATGTTGTGTGAGCTAGGACAAATGGTTGCATCCTCAACTGACCATGCCTATTTCTTCCCACCCTTGTGTCCTCCTGATCATCCTGTGAAAGCTCTGATATGTCATCAACTGACATATGAGGTTCTTGCGGTAGGTCACATACACTTCATAGATTAGTACTAGGCTAATTGCCCTTGTGGGCAATTTTAAGGCTAGCCAATTACCTGATGTGAGAATCAAACCCTGCACCTTGTTTTTGTAAGGTAAACATCTTAACCATTATTCCAACCTCCCACTTGCAACTGTCAAGACAGCATGGTTTGCTGTTATGTTGTATATCATGGCACACATGTTAACGATCTGGGATGCTGTTTCTGATGTATATTTTAGTGCACCCCTGGATGTGACCAGACATCTGAATCTTGTTATAAGCATGCTAAACACATGCTCAGTGGTGTTTTATGCTGTGGTGTGTAGACCTGTTTAATGATTTCATGGGAAGGGTTGATGGGGCTCTGTATGGCATCATTAGCCAATTCTCTAATGGATGACTGCAGTAACCTGTTTGTATGAAAGAGCTGACACATATTTAGTTCTCATGCTTAATGATGACAGGTCTAGATTCTGCTTATAGCTGTGGTCCTGTATTTACTGAGTACTAGTTTCTTATGAATTCCACTAAGTTGGAAAGTGACCCTTAGACTGCTTTCCCTCCATACTGCCACATCATACATGCTACCTGGGTGTGTTGCCATGATATTAGTAATGAGGCCACCTGGTGAGCACACCACCTGAAGACTGATGATGGTCATCCCTATCTATTGATGTACCGTTCAGCACCAGGTATAGCTGGGATTTTGACTGGAACAGGGGTACAGTCTATTCCACTGAGGAAACAGGGGAAGTTGGCTATGGCATAGAACTATTGCATGGCAGTTCTGTGCTCCGTGTATGTTGTTGGGAAGTGGATATATTCATCCACCTTGGTGCTCATTGCTGCCAGAAATGTGGGTGGATGTGACTGGCAGCTGTCTGGAGCACTCCTACGGCTTCTCCCTTATGGTGCTAAAATGTCCCAGATGCCAGTATACTTAGACTCAAGCACACTTTTGTTTTTTTTTGGTACTGGGTTACCCCTCAGACTGCAAGCATGTATGTGGATTATTGCACATATTCTGTATACAGTCTGCACCAGCTCTCTTTCTAACCTCCATCTATTTAACATTTCTTGGTCAGACAGCTGGCTTAACTGCTGGTTGCTTTCGGGGATGCATTTGGACATCATCTTCTAGTATGGCTTGCAGTAATCCAGCCTGCTGTAGTGCATTAAATACAAGTTGCATTTTTTTAAGTAAGGTTTACAGATTCCACAGAATCCCCTAAGAATGTGTAGAATATAGTTTTGTTATATAGTGGTGTTAAGATAAAACAGATATGACTACCGACGAGTGCTTTCAGAAAGTTGCCGGTGAAGTACTTTATCGCATTTAAGATGTTTTGGGTGCACACACTGTGATTTGGAATTCATAATTTGCAAATTCTGTAAGCCTCCTACACTAAATATATAATTACTTTGTCTTGGTTTTGCATGTGTTATGGAATCGCATTTGAAGTTGACGTGTTGATGTTTTCCTTCTGCATGCTGCACTGTCCACAATGTTCTTTTCAAATCCATCCCTCTGTAACTAATATTCCCTGTAAATGGCATTGGCTACTAGCAACGAATATCATTTGGGAAGACTATTAACAAAAATATTTAATGCTTAATTATAATTTTTGAAATAAGGTAGTCTGCAGTAAATCTTGAAATTAACATGATTTAAAAGAGATACCCCAGGATTCATGAAGCTTGTGCCAAGCGCCAGAGTAGCGTCAGCGATCTAGCGCCAAATATGGCCGCCTAGCGATTCAGGCACGAGCTGTTTTCATGTGTACTACCAGAGTACGCCAGAGCTGCGCAGCTCCCGGCGCATGTATGCTAATTACCCCATGCGCAGCAGTGTAGCATGCAAATGAAGGTATATAGCGATTCATAAAGTGGTGCAGGCGTAGCATAAGCATGAAGAAATGTAAACCAAAAAAAAAAACGGTTTACATTTTTTCAAATATAAAATTGGAGCCATGAAAGTGGACCAAACTTGCGTATTATAATGTTAATATATGCATAGGCAAAAAGTGTCTGCTGTCAGCACCCCATTGATTAACTAACTGTCCCTCTGTAGAGCAGAGCCAATTGCAGGATCCCTGGGGTGCATCCACTGTTCTCCACCCACTCTGCAAGGATTCCCTGGAGTGTTAGTGAGGGGTTTTGTATAATGTAATCAGGGATGCTGTTCCAAATAATGGGGAGTATCCATGACAGGAATCTTCTCAGATGTTTACATGTTACATAGTATACCTTAAACACAGCTTGCATATATAGGTAGTATTCCACAGAAGAATAAACATTTGGAACACACAACTGCTGAAATGTGTGCTAATCACCCTTGCACTACCAGTGCCTGCTCTGAGAGGTAAAATACCACTGCCAGGATTAGAACACGCAACCATGTACACAATCTTCACAATAACATACCACTAAGCTACCTATGATGTACCATTGGCAGTTGTGTATACTGACAGGATAAAACACAAAAGGTAGGAATGTGTGGAAATAGGACAAACCGGCATGTACCCAATGAAAGGTGTATGTTTTATATATATATATATATATATATATATATATATATATATATATATACATCAACATATATATATGGAGAGAGAGAGAGAGAGAGAGATATGTTGATATATGGGGATATACATATATATGTAGATATATAGATATGTTAATATCTACATAACCATGGAGGTACATATAAATGGGATACCTACCACATACCATCTGCTTGACATACCAATGCGCATAATCATGAGGCTTAAAGTCCGAAAGAACACAGTACCAAAACACCAGATGCGAGAGGTTTAAAATCACAATGTTAAGGGACAGTTAGTCAGTGCTTCTGGTGTTGCAGTTCAGGTAGGTTACTATGTGTAAGTGTGTTTCTGAGGGCTGTAGTGTGTGTAAGTGTGTGCTCTGAGTGTGGTGTGTGTTCCTCGGGGACTGTAATGTGTGGGTGTGGGTTAGCTGTGTGTGTCTGTTTGTGTGATCTGTGAAGTAGAATATTAAAGTGGGGGTGTGGGGGGTGCAGACACCCACATGGGGGGAGTAGAGGGGCTTGCCCACCTGCTCATATGTAGTGTAGGATGGTTTGTTGGGATGTGGTGGGTAGCAGTGTGTCTGTGTGTGCGTGTGTGTGTTCCATGTTCGTGTTACTTTCGCGAGTTACAGTCTCTGTTGGCAATGTGGGATATGGGAGTCTGGGCGCTGTACTGTGGGCATCGGAACTGTGTGGTTTCGGGATTCCATAGGTATCCCGTATACAGTGGTTGAAGTGTTCATATATGAGTATAACATGGACCATAGCAATCACACATTCTGCCACGACCAACCTTTATGAACAAAGGATATGGAGAGTATATGCCTATACACTATTACAAATATGTGCTATGGACATGAGCCAATGATAGGGTTACCACCTGTCCCACTTTGCAAGGGACAGTCCCTCTTTGGGTGGTTGTGTCCTGACCAAATATATGAAACGTGGCAAATGTCCTGAGATTGTAGGACATAATTATGGCCCATATGTAATGTAAAAGTTGCATACAATAGTTCTTTCTGTATCTAAAATACCTACATGTTATAAGAAACAGGATAAGCAACTAAACTGCTACAAGAATAAGCTTATATTTAGGTACTAACCATGGGTTTGTGTCAGCCTGTAGAATCTGATCTGTGTCCCAAAAATGTCCCACTATGGCCATATGAAAAGGTGGCAACCTTAGCCAAAGAGGGTCAGTCACCAACACAACTCCAATGACTGCAAATACCTATGAGAGAAATACACAGCTTTCATGTAGCAACACTTTATTACATTCTGATGCATTGCTGAAAGGATTCAAGGACTAACATCACCTACTTTCTATACAGGAACCACTTAACAGTGCCTTAATGAATCGGCCTGCAATTACCATAGTATTAGTCCACTAAAGGATAGGTGTTCAAATAGGGAAGGAACCCTCACTCACATATCGATTATGTAAAAAAGCAGTTCCTACACACCTGCATCTGCTATGCACACGCACCAACATCACCCCCACACCCAAACAAATTACAATACAAACTGCAATAACATCACAAATCATTCACTCACTGTACGACATCTGCATAAGCCTTAACATACCTTGTCAGAGACACACTAACATGGCCCTATGTGAAATAGTTGCTGTTATACAATGGAACAGCTGCTGATGTTAAAGGGTTTGTTTGCACTAATACCATTTCAGAGGGTTGTGTGTACACCGGGAAGTGTTACCAGTTACTGAGTAACAGCACAGTATGATACACATGTACACCAAATCAAGGATGTCTGGTGAGCACACTGTAAACCACATAACAGTTCATGCATAGCCATACAGCCTTGAGCTGCCCAAACACCCTTGCCAGACTGAAACAACTGCAGAAGTATCAGGTACAAACAAACCTTGCATAAGTAGCAATGTTCTGAAATATAACAGCTGTACTCACGTGTAGAACATCGTCTAGCCATTACACACAATCCACGGGAGTCATGAAGCTAATATATCTCTGTCTGTCTCCATATAGCTGTTGAAATACATCACAAACAACACATCCAGGCTGTCTTCCTTGAAAGTAAGGCAAACGGACAACGCCCAAGTGGATAAACTCAGTTGCCATGGTATCAGCTAATGGAGTAGCTGCACAGCTGATGTGCATCTAATTAACTACTTTGTAACACCAATTGGTGGTCAGGATAGCACATGTTACCAATATTTAACTAGAAAAGGATGGGTTATCATACATTCAAACCATCTGTATATACCAGCAGAACGTTACAAAGAAGATTGAAGCAAAAACTGAAAAGGATTTCATCAACGGTTAACGACACCTCGGGTTGCTAATAAGGTATGTAGAACACTCAGTATGTCTGTGTATTTAGTACCTGTTCTGTAAAATTTAAAGTGCACGTAATCCATATAGTGGAAACAGTTATCTTGTAGTGATGTATTGTTGAGCATAGTAATGCTTGTAGTATTTATGTGTGTACTGCTGTAGGTCACAAGGCAAACACCGCATACACCACAAGGGATGCTATATAAGGGCTTTGAACACAAATATTCCTCACCAGCCGCTGTCAGTGGCAGGGCTGGTCCAACAAGTATGTGCTATAACAGGGGATAGTATACGTTGATATATTATAACAGTAGCCATATGTATGGGTGTATTACTGAGAATAACATGTCGAAGGTTAGCCCACTGTGCAATTATGATTTGCATTGTGGGATATTGTGCCATTAACTGTGTAATGCACAGTATTGTAGGCAGATATGTATCACACGTTACAGAGCATTAGTGTTATGTTAGGCAAACATTAGTTATGTCTATTGGCATTTACAATACACAATAACAGGATACATATGACTTGTAGTCACCCGACAGTTTATTAGCATGATAGCAAAGTAAAATGGAAGAGCTAGTTAACTATCCATGCACATAAGACATGTAATAAGTGCAAAGGTAGGTACTAGGCTGTCTTACCAAGGGTATTTATAAGCCTAGCTAGAGTGTGTTGGCTTTCGCCACCCCCATAGGTTAGTTCCCTGTGCCTCTGAATGGCAGAGCCATAAGTTCCCTGTGTCTCTGTCCAGCAGAGCCACTGCAGTGATCCACGGGTACATGTCTGTCTCCCATCCACACGTCAAGGTTTCCCTTGAAGAGTGCTAGTGAGGGGCCCTGCCTGATGTACATTGGAATCATGTTCCAAAGTATGGGGAGTCTCCGGGTCAGTAATCTATCCATCCAGCACGTCCTAGTCATCATTGTGGTTAGGTGTATAACCCTAGAGCATGTGGCTATCAGGGGCCTCTGTTTAGGTGGAGCATTTCAAGCAATACTGGGTTGGACATGGGCCTTGTATGTCAAGCAGAGATCACCTGTGATTATGCGGTATGCAACCAAATACAGCTGGAGTTTCTTAGGTTGGGCTGCATAGGCCATCTGTTTGAGGTCAGCAATCCTCTTGGTGTGTTACTGTTGTGATCTTCCAAGCTGTTGCAGTTGTCTTGTAAGGTATATCCCAAATGGGGTGTTGCATCCTTTAATGGGTCTAATAAGTCATGAGTAGAGAGACACAATGGCCTCCTTTGTTCTAGATGCGAACCCGTTAGAGATTAGGGGGGCAACGTAGAAGGATATTCTAACCACTTTGTCATTATGGGTATCAAAGGAGAGATTGCTATTTACTGGGGTTCCCAGATCCCTTATTACCTTTTCTGTATGTAGGGGTCTAGCACCTATGTGGTAGTCTGTGGGCAATTAGTTATATCCAAAGGGGATGACTATGCACTTTTTGGCATTCAGTTTGAGGCCATGATATTGACACCAGGTATCTATCTCAATGCAACACTTCCAGGGGGTGTCTGTAACAGCTGGGGAAACAATTATGTCCCCTAGTTTGTAGTCGTCTGCAAACCTTTTCAGCCAAAGCCCTCTTGTGCTTGCCTGTACATCAGAGAATTACATACCGAACATGAGGGGTCCTAGGACTGAGACCTGAGGGACGCCACTTGTAACTGGTATACAGTTGGACCTAGGGTATGCAACTTCCACTGTGTGGGTTCTGTCCGTGAGCCACATTGTAAACCATCACATGATGTAGGGGTTAATGTTGAGGTGGATGGGTATGTTGATAATACCAGAATGAGGAATGGTGTTGAAAGCCTTTGAGAGATCTAGGTAGGTTGTGTGGACCTCCTTATCCTCATCTAATGCCTTGGTAACTGTCTCTAAGAAGTCCACCAGGTTTAGGAGGCATGGTCTGCCCTTAACAAAGCCAAACTGGAAGGGGTCAAAGGTTTGGAGGTACCCAATGTCTCTGTGACTGAGATCCATGATGATATGCTCCATAGCCTTGCAGACCAGGCTAGTCAGGCCTATAGGGCAATAGGTCCAGTGGTCCGTTGTGGCTCCACCTTTGTTGAGTGGGATAACTGTTGCTGTGTGCCATTCAAGGGGCACAAAGCCCGATGCAAGGCTATTACTGAACATGGTGCATAGGTTGGGAGCCAGTACAGTCTGAAGTTAGTGTAAAACGCAGCCTGGGATGTTGTCTGGTCCCATGGATGCTGTGATATTGGCTTTAGAGTGTGCACCTTTTACCTTCGTAGTTGTGAGTACAGGGACTCTGCACTCTTCCTGTATAGATATGGGCCCTTTAGGGGGTGAGAGGGGAGAAGGTAGCACTTAACCTATCTGCCAGGATGTTGGCAATATCAGTTGGTTCTGTAATGTTCGTGCCTTTGTGCTGTAACTCAGATCAGATCTGGGTGTTGACATCGAGATATTTGGCATAGTTATAGAATGCTTTGTGGTTGTTGTTGGAATTAGTGGTGGCTTTGTTTTAGTAGCTAGCTTTGGAGGATCTTATAAGGGATCTCACCTTCTTACTGAGGCTGACCAGGGAGCTCCTCCACACATGGTATTGTACTCTCTTTTGCCACAGTGTCTTCCTCCTGTTGTACAGTTTGTTTATGGCACAGGACCACCAGATTGGCTTCCTTAATTAGGAGTATAGCATCTTGGTTCTGTTTGGGATAGCACACTCCATGCATTCGTATATGTGCTTATAGAGTGCATTTGTGTAGGATTCAGCAGTTGTAACAGTATTGTCCATCTGCATGGGTGTCATGATATTCACCACGTCTGTCTTAAGAAGCATGAAGTTGGCTTTGTAAACATATTATACTATGGTTCACTTAATGGGGGGTGGGGCAGGATGTGGATATCAACGGTGTTCAGCTCATGGTCAGATTGGACCAACGAGGAGTTGACTTCAGGTGTGGAACACCGGTCACTCATGTTGGTAATGCCTAGGTATAGGATATTGTAGCCCCTGCTGGGTGTGTGGATATGTTGATCTAAGGCATTGGTTCATAGGTTCATAGGTAAGTACTAGGCTATCTGCCCAAGGGCATTTATAAGCCTAGCCAGAATGTGTTGGCTTTCACCACCCCCTTAGATTAGTTCCCTGTGGCTCTGTCCAGCAGAGCCATTACTTCCCTGCGCCACTGTCCAGCAGAGCCACTGCAGTGATCCCCGGGGTAAATTTTCTGTTTCCCATCCACTTGTCAAAGTTTCTCTTGAAGAGTGTTAGTGAGGGACTCTGCCTGATGTATATTGGAATCCTGTTCCAAAGCATGGGGAGTCTTTGGGATAGGAATCTAACCCTCCAACATGTCCTATTTATCCTTGTGGTGAGGTTTATATCACTAGAGCGTGTGGCTGTCTGGGATTTGTTTTTTTTAGGTGGAACATGTCCATCAATTCTGGGTTGGACATGGCCTTGTATGTCAGGGAGAGATCACCTCTGAGTAAGCAGTATGCAACCAAGTACAGCTGGAGTTTCTTGAGTCGGGCTGCATATGGCATCTGTTTGAGGCCAGTAATCCTCTTGGTGAGGTACTTTTGTGGCCTTTCCAGCTGTTGCAGGTGTCTTGTAAGGTACATCCCAAATGGGGAGTTGTATTCTATGATGGGTCTAATCAGTGATGAGTAGAGAGGCACAATAACCTCTTTTGTTCTAGATGCGAACCCTTTTGTGATTAGGTGGGCCACATAGAAGGATTCTCTAACCACCTTGGCAATATGATTATCAAAGGAGAGATTACTATCTACTTTTGTCCCCAGATCCCTTACTACATTTTCTGAATTTAGGTGACTACCACCTATGTGGTAGTTCGCGGGTACTTTGTTTTTTCCAAAGGGGATGACTATGCACTTTTTGGCATTTAGCTTGTGGCCATGATTTTGACACCAGGTATCCGTCTCAGTGAGTCCCATCTGGAGAGTGTCTGTATCAGCCGGAGAATCAATTATGGCCCCTAGTTTGCAGTCATCTGTGAACTTGGTCAGCCATAGTCCTCCTATGCTTGCCTGTACCTCTGAGACATATATACCGAACAGGAGGGGTCCTAGGACTGGTTTAGAGTCGGACATAGAGCCTGCAACTCTCACCATGTGGGTTCTATCCATGAGCCAGTATGCAACCCATCTCATGACGTAGGGGTTTATGTTCAAGCTATTGAGCTTGTCTATAATACTAGAATGGGGAATGGTGTCAAAAGCCTTTGCAAGGTCTAGGTAGGCTGTGTGGCCCTCTTTTCCCTCGTCTAATGTCTTGGTAACCATCTCAAAGAAGTCCACCAGGTTTAGGAGGCACAATCTGCTCTTAACAAAGCCAAACTGGGTAGGGTCCAAGGTTTGGAGGTTCCCAATGTCTCTGTTAATGAGTTCCATGATGATGCATTCCATAGCCTTGCAGACCAGGCTTATAGGGCGATAGTTCCCAGGGACCATTGTGGCTCCACCTTTGTGGAGTGGGATAACTGTTGCTGTGCACCACTCTGTGGGTACATAGCCTGTAGAGAGGCTGAGTTTGAACAGTGTGTTTAGGTGAGGGGTTAGTTCATTTTGGAGCTCTTTTTTAAGACAGCCTGGGACACCGTCCAGTCCCATTGAAGCTGTGTTTTTGGCTTTGGATAGGGCTGTTTTAACCTGTGTGTCTGTGATTGATGGGGCCCTACATTTTTCTGGTATGGTTATGGGCCCTTTAGGGAGTGAGAGTGGGGGTTTATGAATTCCAGAAAGCATTGAGCTAATGAGTTGGTACACGAGTAGTTTTCTCAGTTAATGGTGGTGTAGATTCAGTGAGACTGTGATGAGTGTGGTGTGGTGCAAATGTTTACCTTCTCCACATGACTGTCAGGGTCAGGCTTGGTTGGAGAGAGCTTTACCTCCAGTTTGGCTAGATAAGTGCATCTCTCACAGGTTGTAATGTTGGGTGGTAGGTGGAGAGGGTTGTCTGTGTACATGAGGCAATATCTACATTACCTCAAGATGTCCAGATTCATCAGATAGACAGGAGAGAACACTGGCAGCTGACCCTTGGACATGCCTGAATATAAAACTAATTTCCCCTAGATAAGTGAAGAAAGTGAGTACCAGAGCTGTTTTACTTTAAGCAAGTGAGAAAAGTATGTACAAAACCTGTTTACCTCTAGGTAATGAGGAAGATTGAGTGCAATAGTAATTAGTAGCTTACGTAGTGCTTAAAAGTTCAATAAGTGCTGAGCATGAATAAGCAATCCAGATAGGGTCTTGGATAATATAAACACATTGCCCCCCAACAGGTACACAATCATATATCCATGTACACCACAGAGCCCCTGTACCCACAACTATGCAGGTACAAGCTGCACTCAGGCTGCATGGGAAATGTCCACATCACAGGTTGTATCATACACATATGGCAAAACAAGTTGCTCTCCATGTACACATCATGTAAAACATAGCTCCATGTCAGGCTGTGTACACACTGTATGGTACACACCAACAGGTATCACAACCACAAAGGGGGAGACACCACTAATAATGGGAAGTACTGCACTACTACCCTGCTGAGTCTGGTCTGAAAGGCCATGAACCTTGATCAAATTATTTGATGTCAGCAGTACAGATGTAGATGACAGTAAGGTTGATTTCACACTGCATATCATAACCTTGCCAGGTCATAGGACATCATCACCCATACTGTGTTCCACCTACACTCGGTATACTAGTTGTACATTTCTATGTCACAGGAGTGTTTTGCAACGGGACTGCTGGCAGAACGAACACTACAGAAGGTGTCTGAATAATACATGCTCATCACACCAGTGCCAGCTACAGTAAGACAGGGTTAATTAATTGTATTCCACCTCATTGTAGTCCATACCACACAGACAAACAGAAGGCATCTGCCTATTGAAGTATGCAAATGACTATGACCTAGGAGCAATAACTGGCTCAAGAGTGTTGTGGACAACAAACAGAAGGGGCTTTGTGGGTGAGGAGTGTGTGACATATGGCCACAATCTGACAGCTACATATTGCATTGTCACCCCTATGTTAATAACCCTGTACCCATGAACTACCACCTAGGCAGCAGTCAACATATTGGACACTGTGTGTAAGGGATGCAGCTGGGCAGTTGTCTTTCCTGTGATAGCTACATTACCACACCTATCAGGTAGTCATATGTGGCATCCCTAATAATGACAGCGTGCCATCCATGAATATAGAGATCATTGTCCAGCCATATTCAACACTGAAGTAACCCATATCAGATCACATATTTCATTTAAGGGGTGTTGGCCATGTGCAGATGGCCTACACCAGCCTTCCCATTCACCATCTCCACTATGTAGCAAGATGCATACCCTGAATAAATCCATGTCCAACCCAGTGATGTTGGACATGCAACATGTACACATCCTAATCTCAAACACATAATTCATGGACATCCACCTTCCACATGCTGGACAGATCCTTGTCCCATACACTTTACATTGTCTTGCCATACTATGCAATCCTGTCCATCAAAGCTGCACATCGCTCCCCTCTCAGACATGGTGTGATGACCGCATAGTAAATGTATCATTAACCCTGTGGATCAGTAATGTGGCACTGCTCCATCTGGCCCAAAAGACCTACCTGTTGGCTACAGCCAGGTAACCTTTCATCCTAGATTCATACATGGCCCATGACATATAGCCTACTAGTTGACTTTGACTGTACATGTTATAGTTGATATCCATCCCTGCATATACCATCTGGCTAGCCAGTGTCCCATGTGTATTACATGTACAACACAGGTGATACCTGGCAGGATGGTGAATTGCTGTACAGTGCCATGTAGATGTATATGGCAGAACACATACATGTAAAACCTTACGTGAGCAAGTCTGCAGGGTCACATTTCATGTCAGTTAAGGCAGTGTAAGTCTTTATATGTGACATATACACAGCATCAAGGTCGACTGCATTAATGTGGACACATCCAGCCATGTGCTGATAGGTAGGAACACCAGTACAGGCAAACAGACATGACCACATAAAGACAGCATCCACATGAAGTAGGAGCAATGCAATCAGGTGACACACACACATATATGGTGATAATATCCACTCACCATTGAGTGTCACATGTGTGTGACACAAACATGTCAGTGTCATGTAGATTTAAAAATACAACTATTTAATTGTAATAAATGTGATACACATGTATGTTCAGCTGTAGGTCTGTATGTCTCTGTGAGTTACTGTGACTTGTTTCCATAGTTATGTCTTCCAGGTATGCCGCATGCAAGGCTACCACTTTTACCCACTTGGAGTATGAGGCCCTTATTCCATACCTACATGACAATCATGATATCCTGTTCAGCCATGTGCCACAGTATGCACAGCAGCGGGATGCCCTGTGGATGGAACTTTGGAGGAGGGTTAATAATGTGGGTGGCCACAAGCACACATACCAGTAGGTGCACAGACACTGTACAGACCTCATTAGATGGGCAAAACAGTGTGAGAATGCAATCACCAGAGAACAAGGTGCAACAGGTGGTGGACCACCAACCCAGCCCCCACTCACATGTACCGAGGAGCTACTGGCCAACCTGGGGACACCTGCAGAACCACATCCACAAGCCTTAGCTGATATTGTGGAAGTGGGTGTCTCTCAACCACTGAGCCTGGAGTTGCCTGGTAAGTCAGTACTGCACCTATAACAACTATATTCCATATAGTTGCATGTGTCACTGTACAATATGTAATGTAACATCATATGCAAGGCATGTATACACACATGCTGCATACTAGTGTATGCTACTCTGTGTATGCACACATGTGCATACACCATAGTATAGTCTAATGTACTGGTGTATGTGTTAACATGCACATTGCACCCTGTAGCCATCATACAGGTATGGATAATGCTCATACTGCTGTTACTCCTATTTAGTTACCTCTGGCGTTCCGCAGCGACAGCAGCCCATTGCAGGTGAAACTGTTATTATTTATCAGGCATCGTAATGCACAGATCTATCTGCCATGTGGCCATTTACAACATGTACACATAATGTATGGTCCTGCCACAATATACCGGTCAGACCTGCAATACATCACAATGCCTACCCATGTGCAACACTTGCAAACTATGTGAATCACCTCACCGACATGAATCCTCACAAACTGTCATAGCCAGATGTGTGGAAAGCTGTGCATACAATGGTGGAGGTGCTGTTCACTGTAGGGACATGTACTACAGATCAGAACTACACATGTGGGGAATACAAACAGTACTACACATTGGGCTGGAGTATGGCCAGCCCACAGGATTCACTAGTGTCGATCATAGCCCTGCTATGAATGTCACACAATGTGATTTGCTATCTTGACATGTCCATGACATCTAGTGACCTGGCTGCAACACTGCCTAACTAATCTGAAAATATATCCCAAATACCACCCTTTGTCTGCATAATCCTGTCGTCAGTGGAGCATATGACATCTATGGGTGTATGTCATATGGGGCAACACAGACATGTGAAATAGACGCCCATCACAATAGTTTGGCCAACACATGTACACACATGGCCATGGAGGATGGCCAGAGACATGAAGCAACACACACAATAGACGTGATGTGCTTGTGTGTACACCCTGTCATACAATGGCTACACATGGTCCAACTATGGCCTTTGTGTAATGGTTATATTGTAGATGTAGAACACTAGACATCCTATAGGCCTGTGCACATCTTGTGTAGGCGTGACATCAATCTACCACATAAGATGTGTTGATCATCTTGTGGGTATCACAACATGACAGCAGTCAACTGTACAGTATCCACATCAGCACACAGATACAGTACATTCCACTTGCTGGTGTTGGACATCAATGTCATACTTGCTCCTCGTGTGTGTGTGTGTGTGTGTGTGTGTGTGTGTGTGTGTGTGTGTGTGTGTGTGTGATACACAGATGTCATGTGGTACATGGTGTAGCGACGTGTTCACCATGTCTGGTCATAGTTGCCAGGCAGCAGCAATATGATTTCAGATGTGCAGGGCTGTCATCCGTATACCCTTCAGTGACCTGTGCCACACATTCACATCATGGTTTAGTGTGTATACACCTCAGTGACGTGGGTCACATTCCACAATATATATGTATTTTATCTGAACACAGTCATGGCTCTGAACTGTGTCTGTAACTCACACTGTATAGCAATAGAGACGCATCATGATTCCCTACAATGGCCATGCACATCAGCTAAATGTGCAGTATATCTGTAAGGCGGACACACAACACTGCATTGGGACACCATTACCCCACTGTATATTTGACAGGACACCATTGTGTTAAACATGTATGCATGTCATTGCACACGTCAGCAGATCCCATGTCATACTACATGTGATTGTCAAGGTCATATGCCACACATCAGGCAGGTGTACTGTTAGCCTGTGCTGGTCTACATGGTGTAACACAGGGATGTATGCTAACTACTACTATAATTGTGTAATTGGCATGTCGTCTGCTATGACACATGCATACTGTTGTGTGCAACCCAGGGATGTATGACAACTACCATTATTATTGTCTGCACTGCATGCCGTCTGCCATATCACAAGCATGTTCCATGTTGCATGCCTTCTGTCATATCACATGCATGTGTGTCTATGTGTTTGTGTGTGTGTGTGTGTGTGTGTGTGTGTGTGTGTGTGTGTGTGTGTGTGTGTGTGTGTGTGTGTGTGTGTGTGTGTGTGTGTGTGTGTGTGTGTGTGTGTGTGTGTGTGTGTGTGTGTGTATCTATTGTATAGATTGTAATGTACAGTTCGTGTCTGCCCTCACAGGTGATGTAGGTGCGATGCCCTCCTGCGGTCCATCTGATGTTAGTGTCCCCACAGACTCTAGCAGTGATGATGAATGTATGATTGAGGCACAGGCAGGGTTGTAAGGGGCTGAAACTGTGCCATTGGTTGCCATTCCAGCTATATCCCCCTCATCCCCACACACCGATCCCATGCCTGCACATACCCCATCACCAGTGGCCATAGAGGAAGGACAGTTGGCGTGTGGTAGCTTGGAACAGGAAAGTGTGGGGGATATGGAAGGTGTGCCTGCACACCATGGTGTCAGTCAACTGACTGGTGGTGTCCCACACAGGCACGTGGCCAGTGCTGCTCGTAGGATGACCTCTGGCCAACTTGCTCCTGCAAGACAGAGCACAGCAGCTGGTGTCACCAGATGCATGTTTCAGACTGTAATGGAGGCACAGGCACATGCTGAATGGCACAACAGAGAAGATCAAAGGCTTCAGAAGGCTGCTGTCTTTTCTTTAAACAACATCATCCAGGCAATGGTAAATGCTCAACAGCAGATTGCTGAAGCTTTGGATAGATGGTTGGGTGACATGGTTGGAGTCCTTGACCGTGGCATGACAATCCGTGAGCATGAGCTGTCTGTGTTGGAACATCTGGTAGGAGTGAGGCATCAGACACGTGGAAGTAGGCCTGCTACATCACCTCTTTCAGGTCTACGTGTATGAGCTACCTCACATGTCCCCTCCCATAGTGGTGGTAGCAGCAGCAGTGCATCTAGTGCTGTGCTTTCCACACCACGACACAGCAGGCTACGTGCACATGGCCCGAGATGGTCCCAATAGGGACACGGTTCCAGTGGACAAGTTACATCAGACAGTACCCAATCTGCACCTCTGCCTGGTAGTGCGCGTGCAACCCCTGGCAGGCACAGGTCACATGTCTGTGGCCGGACACCGTGAACTATAAAACCTGGCCTGTACAGTCTGCAGCTGTCAATAATACCCCTGTGTAGGCCAGACACATGCCAGAACTGTGTGCATGCATACACGCTCACACTGGAAACATATGTAGGGCACCGCAACACACACATGCATAACATCCACACACGCCCCATTAGATCAAAGGCCCTAACCCACACACATGATGTCATCCAATGGTGCAGCCTAGGCCTCTGGCAAACATTATCACCCTGTGCATATGATGATGCCTGTGCCACATCCCTGACATCCTCACCATTGGTGCAGGGACATGCTCATATGGTCTGATGCACAGAGTGAACAGACTAGGAAGATAAGTGTAGTTTACAGTTGTAGAGTACTGTTGACAGGCAGCAGACATACCATGTACTATAGATGTACAATGCATTTCATACTGTTAACAGTATGTTTCTTGTGTAACAACAGTAACTGCATGTTGGTTATGATGTTCTCCTTCAGGTCTAATTGCACATGCCGGTGGATATCAGTGTTTGCAGTTTATGTCCCATATGTCAATGTGGACTACTCACAGGTATGTATGAATATACCAGCATGCATCGTGTAGCTGCCACATAACAGTGAGAATGTCCCACGTTCCAAACACATCTACTGATCCAAGAGCATGATAGCTGTGTATTTAGCTACTGTGGCTACAAACGTGACATCCATACTGGGTGACATCACAGGTACAGTTACATGGAGTGCTGAGGTAAGAGAACGGTCTAGCTGATTACAAGGGCAGAGGCCAGTGGGAAGTGTGATGCCTCATTGGGAAGCAGTAATACACTTTCCCATGACAGGATGCCAACACACAACTGCACCCACACACTCAGGTATTGACACACATGTATTCAGTGACACAGTAACACACCCACACACTCATGGATTCACCAACACAGTAACCCACACTCACACACAGTTGCTACTGTTGAGGTGAGGACTCCTACCTATGTGCAAATCATCATTACAGTACTGTGCCAAATCACAGAAAACAAAGCACTTTGTAAAAACACCCACTGGTAGTCCAAGGAAATCAGGATACAAGGATTGCGAACCAAGTGCTGAACGCAAGTTTGTTTTATTTTTAAGCTTCACCAGAACAGCGTAAAAACATAAAAACACATCCAATATATTGTATATCAAGCGCTTTCACCCAGGCACTCCCAGGCTTTCTCAAGACATTTGTTACATAGTTTGGAGGGTTCTTTTATACTGCCCTTACCAAACCCTAATTTTAATTAACATTCAATTATTCAATTATTGAATTTGTGCTTAAAGAAATACATTTACTTGTAACATTGTCATAGCTTGATGGTATTATATTTTACAACAAAATTAAAATACACTCTCCTTACCCTACTCTACTCAACATACAAATAAGACTTGTTAAAATATATGAAACCTGCAAATAACTTAAAATAATGTAGACATGCAAAAATGCATTTAAAAGACTCTTAAAACTGGTCAACCTAATGTCAACTGATGTATATTGAGTCCCAATACAAATTCTGAAGTGTTCCTAACCTGGCAACTGCAGCCTTTATTTGTATTCCTAAATAGTACAAAGTATTGTGTAATACTGTGCTATACCTATCTAAAGCTTCAAGATTTAATATACCTAGTGTTAGACACTATTAAGAATTGTAAACCACATAACCTAGCACTTAACTCTTGTAATCTGTTGTGGTATTACTTATTCTACCTTTGTGTCACAATTTTGCTCTTCTGATTTTTAATAAACTAGCAATACTAATAGCTCCATTAAGGCCGGGGGGCTTTGCCGCTTCTAATTTCACCTGCCAAAGCAGCTCTTTGTACTCTAAGGAGGTTTCCCAATCTCCTCCTCTGGGGTTAATTTCTATCTGTTCCAAAACTATAAACCTAAGCTCCATTTGGTCACAAGTCAATGAATGTTTAAAGAATGCGTTCGTTTCCTTCCCTTTACTAATTTCATAAAGATGTTCGTATATTCTTTTTGCCAGCGTCCTCTCCGTTTTACCTATGTAAAACTCTGGCAATTCTGACACAGCCCAAGATAAACCACTCCCTTCGCTTTACAATTGTAATACCCCGGAGATTTTATATAAGTCTTTCTTGAGTTTAAATAAAAACCTTTCTTGTTAATAATATTGGGGCACTGCCTACAAGCATTGCATTTAAATGTTCCAGTCTTTCGGTTCACATTGGCCTGTCCTACCTCATGATTTGTCTCTAGCAATTCCTTTAAATTCTTGTTTCTTCTTCTAATAAATTGAGGTTTGTCACCGAGCATTTTCTTGAATTCTTCATTCATGGTCACTATCGGCCAATATTTGTCAACAACCCTTTCTACTGCTGGACTTTCATTACAATTCGTGTGCACAAAAAGACACCCTTGCTCTTTTAATTTGTTGTCTATTCTATTGTATTCATATCTACGTTCTTCTCCCAATAAAGGGAAATATTTGTCCTTCCTCTGGCTTGCAACCTCTGAGATTATTGAATCTATTAACTGTGTGGGATACCCCCTCTCCTCAAATAATGTTTTCAAAAATAAACTTTCAACATTAAATAAAGCTTCTTCACTGCACATTCTGGCCACTCTAATTAGTTGCCCTTTGATGATTCCCTTCCTTTGAAATAAAGGGTGATTACTATTGTAATGCAGAAACATGTTTGAATAACTGTCTTTTCTGTGTATACAAGACATGAAAGTGTGATGCCTCATTGGGAAGCAGTAATACACTTTCCCATGACAGGATGCCAACACACAACTGCACCCACACACTCAGGTATTGACACACATGTATTCAGTGACACAGTAACACACCCACACACTCATGGATTCACCAACACAGTAACACACACTCACACACAGTTGCTACTGTTGAGGTGAGGACTCCTACCTATGTGCAAATCATCATTACAGTACTGTGCACCTACATGATGAGCCACAGCGAATACACATGTAGAGTTAGTCAGTATGGTCTAAGATCGTGGACATCAACACGGATAGTAGATTGCATCGCCTGGATGGAAGGAGGTGTCTTATCAGTTCAGTATGGTAACATACATCCTCACTCCAGGGACCAGACAGCCATACATACACACACACACACACACACACACACACACACACACACACACACACACACACACACACACACACACATACACACACTGTGGCATTCAGTATTGAATACACCTATGTCACACACATACAGATACCTCACATGTGTGAGATTCACTCCCCTGTCTATGTCCTGCTTTCTACATTGCAGTCTGTACAGATGTCAACACTAGTGTACAGGAGAGTGAGTAACAATTAAGATGTATTCCCCACCATACGTGATATATATGGACAGACATGCAACCACACATGCCAGTACTGTGAATCAAAGACCTGCCTAGGTCATGATATGTATGACAGACTTACAGCAGTATTGCATGCGCTACAAAGTGTACTGACACTTGCTTTGGCAACAGTGCAGATATATGCACACAGGATGTCTTAACTGTTAACATGTGTCAAGTGATTTACCTTCGGTGACATCCTGACCACTGTCTAAGTTGTGTGATATGTCCTTCAGTTAACAAAACCATTGCTTACTGGTTACACAGGTTATTGTAGGACCGCTTGTGACACACCTGTGAGCTGTCCTCAACAAACATCCATCTGCAAAGATGCCCCACCACTTAGATATTTCCACACATCTGTCCATACCTTAGGTACAACTTTCCATACATTCAGCATATCACCATATACAGTTAGCAATGTTGAGGCTGCATTGCAACTGCATGATGTACTAGGATGCACGTCACCTGCATACATCAACAACTGCACACACATGTTATCAGAATGCACACCACTACATGTACATGTGTGTAGGTCCTACAATCCTGTCATTTGGGCATGTTTATAGGCATTGCGATTGGTGGACATGTGTAATGACATACATGACACATGGACTGTTGTATGACATGATAGGTGTAATGGGTGACCGATACAGAGGGAATGTTACCTTTGTCACCATTGATATCACACCTTATGTACAGTTAGCATTCAGCAGCCATGGACCTACATTCCATGTGCACGTGTGTAATGGCTGTAGCCACCTGTTTGCACAAAGGACAACAACAGCTATGCTATTTACATGTATGTTTTGTGTGTGTGTGTGTGTGTGTGTGTGTGTGTGTGTGTGTGTGGCATGTACATACCCAGGGGCATGTACATACCCAGGGCAGGTACATGTATGTCATATCCATACATGAGGGTGTATACTGGTGTACAACAACAGTCATCTGCTAATGCTGTAAATAACCGAGGGCCCCTGGTATGTATACAGCTGACCTGGTTACAGACAGTGGTATCATTGCATTGCATAACACATGATGCAACTGTGTCAGTACATGGGTACTCTCTACAGTTGATGTAGAGCTTGGTACAGTCCTCTGATCAAGGGTCACATGGTGGTGTACTCTTATATCTCCTACAACATGTATGGATGCGTTTTGGTGGTCCGAGGGCATGGTGGTGTCTGAGGTTTACATCCTAGAATGCAGCATGTGACACTGTCTTGCACACGACTCATCTGTGATGCCTTTCATGGGGGTACCGGTCAGTACATGCGAGTGGCCTCTATGTATGTAGGGACACCACCACCTTGAGCGGTCCATACCTGTGTTATGGCCAACATGTCTGGTTCTGAGGTATATGGTGGTAGTGCTATTGTGCACTACAGAGCCATCAGCCAGGTGTTCCTCATTGCACAGATGTCAATACTCCCCATTGTTGGATCTACAGTGAGCAGCTGTGATTATGTACGCTACACATCTAGCACTGGTTAGCATAAGCATACAATGCAGTTGTCCTGTAGGTGTCAGGGTGTTATCCTGTGTTTAGGACATTTGCCTTGGAATGGCACTGTATAGGTAGATGTGACTTGGGCATTATCCCCACTCCCTTGAATCATGGATGCATGTGATATGTGTCAAAGGCCTTTCTACTGTCAGTCATGTCATCTCAGAATGACAAACACTGGACAACCTCATACTTACAGCAGGACATTGGCTCATTGTGTTGTTCAAGCAGTTGCCACCTCTAGCAAGGCTCATTGTGTTGGTCAAGCAGTTTCCACTCCTAGCAATACTTCACTGTGAGTGGTGATATTGTGCTTGGTATAGGATGGTACATCTAAGGTGATGGACAGCAGCAGATGTTGTGTAAAAGACCGATGTCAGATATATGTAGAGCAGCGTTCCTGCTAACAATGACAACTACTAACACCAGAGCCCATTATAATGTGCTCTTTACATCTACCTGTAATAGCATGGCCACTGTGGCCTTCCATGTTTAGAATCAGAGTGCATCCCAGACAGCCCTGTGCTACTAAGTGCATGAGCATGCCCAGTATAACCTTGTGTAGATGGACACACAGTGCATTCTGAACAGCCCTGTGCTACTAAGTGTGTGATCATGCCCAGTTACACCTAGTATCAGTTATGTGCCTATGTGTATGGGCATGGCCATTGTAACCCTGTATAGTGATAGTAGTCATCCATTCCACAGATGGGCATACTCCAGGTCAGGATGGATTCCTACTTTTAACACGCAGGTTCACAGGTATGTACATCTTAACTGCCAGCATCACTGTTAATGTCTGCATTTCTAGAAGGTCATAATGACAGCCTTGAAATATGTAGTTTGTGTAGAGCAACTTTTAACTTTGTAGTATTGTAATAGTGATCTGTAAATAGGCAGGTGTTCTGTTCCCACCACTGGCGTGTGTGTGCGTGTGTGTGTGTGTGTGTGTGTGTGTGTGTGTGTGTGTGTGTGTGTGTGTGTGTGTGTGTTTGTCCCCGTTTGCCAGAGGACTGAAAAATGCTTTTAGACTGCTCACACTCCATACAATTTGTATACCCACCTTTGGCAGGGCTGATGATGTCTCCCACCTACAAATACACCTCTGGGAGTGCTGTGTCCCAGTAATCTCGGTAGCGCATTCTGCAAATTTGTAATGCTGTAGTGTAATAAAGTAGTTAGGTCGGTGTTCTAATCCCAGACTTGCCGTGTGTGTGTGTGTGTGTGTGTGTGTGTGTGTGTGTGTGTGTGTGTGTGTGTGTGTGTGTGTGTGTGTGTGTGTGTGTGTGTTTGTACCCATCTGCCTGAGGACTGAGTAATGATTTTAGACTGCTCATACTCCATGCAATTCTTATACCCACCTTTGGCAAGGCTGATGATGTCATCCATCCACAAATACACCTCTGGGAGTGCTGTTCATAGGTTCATAGGTTCATAGGTTCATACTAGGCTATCTGCCCTAGGGCATTTATAAGCCTAGCCAGAGTGTGTTTGGCTTTCACCACCCATTTTAAATGAATTTTGCTATGCCCTTTTTTGAGGTTAGTATACTGTGCCTCTGTTTAACAGTGGCACAGAAGTGATACCCGGGGTAAACCTACGATCTCCCATCCACTCATCAAGATTCCTCTTCAAGCGAGTCAGTGAGGGACTCTGCCTAACCTGGACTGGGATTTTATTCCAGAGTGAAGGGAGCCTCTGGGTTATGAATCTGTACCTCCAGCATGTCCTATTTATTTCAGTGCTGAGGTTCAAGTCTCTCAAGCGCGTAGCTCGATGGGATTTGGATTTTCTCAGGTGCAGTATGTCCATTAATTCTGGGTTGGACATGGCTTTATACGTCAGGCACAGATCACCTCTGAGCAGGCGGTATGCCACTGAGTAGAGCTGGAGTTTCTTTAACCGGGCAGCATATGGCATCTGTTTGAGCCCTTTGATCCTCTTGGTGAGGTACTTTTGGGGTCTTTCCAGTTGCTGCAGGTGTCTGGTAAAGTACATCCCAAATGTGGCATTGTACTCAATTATGGGCCTGATGAGGGATGAGTAAAGAGGCACGATGACCTCCCCTGATCTAGATGTGAATCCCTTCATGATTAGGTGGGCTATATAAAATGTTTTTCTAACCACTTTGGCCATGTGGTTTTCAAATGAGAGATTGCTATCAACTTGGGTCCCCAGGTCCCTAATTACTTCTTCCGTACTTAATGGATTACCACCTATGTGGTAATTTGTGGGCACTTTGTTTTTGCCAAAGGGGATGACTATACACTTTTTGGCATTTAGCTTGAGGCCATGGCTCTAGCACCAGTTGTCTGTTTCTATGAGGCCCTTTTGTAGGATGCTTGTGTCGGCTGGAGAGTCAATTATGGCACCTAGTTTGCAGTCATCTGCGAACTTGGTCAGCCACAGTCCTTCCATGTTGGCCTGTACCTCTGAGAAATATATACCGAACAAGAGAGGTCCCAGGACTGAGCCTTGTGGGACACCACTTGTAACTGGTTTGGAGTCTGACATGGCTCCAGCAATTCTATCCATGTGGGTTCTGTCCTTGAGCCAGTTTGCAACCCATCTAGTGACATAGGGGTTTATATTTAAGCTGGTGAGCTTATCTATAATGTCCAAGTGGGGTATTGTATTGAAGGCTTTTGTGAGGTCTAGGTAGGCTGTGTGGACCACCTTCCCCTTGTCAATGGCCTTGGTGACTGTTTCAAAGAAATCAACCAGGTTTAAAAGGCAGGATCTGCCCTTAACAAAGCCGAACTGGGTAGGATCCAGTGTCTGTAGGTCCCCAATATCTTTATTTATGAGGTCCTTGATGATCCTTTCCATAGCTTTGCAGACCAAGCTAGTCAGGTTCATGGGGCGATAGTTTCCAGGATACATTGAGGCATCGCCTTTGTGGAGAGGGACCACTGTTGCAGTACGCCACTCTTTGGGTACATATCCTGTAGTAAGGCTGAGATTGAACAGTAGTTTTATGCTTGGGTTTAGCTCTTCTTGTAGTTCATGTAGGATGCAGCCCGGGACACCGTCTGGTCCCACTGATGCTGTGTTTTTTGCTTTGGAGAGGGCGGCTCTTACCTGAGCATCTGAGATGTCAGAGGGGCAAAACTCTGCTGGGATAGATATTTGCCTTTTTATTGGGGAGGGGGGGGGAGGTTTGTGCTGAACCTGTCAGCTAGGATGTTGGCAATGTCTGTGGGTTCGGTGTATTTTTTGTCATTTTGGACTAATTCTGAGCATATCTGGGAATTCCCATCCAGGTTCCTAACATAACTAAAGAAAGCCTTGTGATTATCCTTATTGTCCTGTGCAATTTTTCTCTCGAAGCTGGCCTTAGACGATTTTATGAGTGCCCGTAGTTTTTTGCTAATACTGATCAGAGATGCCTTCCCTTTTTGGGATTTTGCTCTATCATGTAGTAGCTTCCTCCTTCTATTGTATAGTTTGTTTATGGCTGGGGTCCACCAGACAGGACGCCTGCCTTTGGAGGATTGGGTCTTGGTTTTATTTGGAATTGCATGATCCATGCATTCCTGAAGGTGTTCATAGAATGCGTTATAAAGGATTCTGCTGTCTGGGCCGTATTTTCCACAGGCCCGGGGGCTTTGAAGGATTCCACCTTGGTTTAGAGGAGTGTGAAATTTGCTTTAGAGAAGTTTTTCACTGTGGTTTTCTGGGCAGGGGGTGGGGTCGGGATGTGAATATCCAGTGAGATTAGTTTATGGTCTGATCTTACCAGTGAGGGATACACTTCTGGTCTGGAGCATAGAGCCCCCATGTTGGTGATGATTAGGTCCAGTATGTTTTCCGCTCTTGTGGGAATGGTAACAAGTTGTTCCATAGCATTTGAGTTTATAAGTTCTAGGAACCTTTGGGCTAGGGTGTTGGAGCTAGAGTAATGCTCCCAGTCTATGTTTGGGTAGTTGAAGTTGCCCAATATAATGGTGTTTGGAGAGACCTTCATATTTTCCAGTGTTCTCAGGAAGGCCGAGTGGGGTTCCTGGGTTTGGGAGGGTGGTCTGTAGCAGGCTATAAACTGGAAAGCAGTTTTACCCACTGTTAGTTGCACATGGATAGTCTCTGATGCTTCGTGCTGTGCCACCAACCTGGAGGTGTGGGTATCTTTGACGAATATTGGTGCTCTCCCTCCTTTTGTGGTTCGGTCCAAGTTCTGGGGCCAAAAAGCATAGTATGAGGTATAACCTGGTAGTGCTGGGGTGCTCTCAGGAGCCTTGAACAGATTTCTGTTACTGCACAGATATCGATGTTCTCCATGCTAAGGAGAGTTTTGAGTGCGTGCATCTTGAGGTTTAGACTTCTGGCGTTGAATAGCATTACTCTTAGTTTCTTATCCCTTGTGATACCTATGGAGGTGGGTTTGTCTTTTGAGCCTTGCCTAAAAAAGACACTATGGGGGTGGCAAGAGCCTTTGCCAATATCCGAAAGCCCAGGGGTGACAGGTGCAAGCCGTCCCGAGCGAAGCATCGTGGCTTGTCGAGCATGTCATCCCAGGCTGACAGGCATTGGATCCCCTTTGAATGACACCAATACATAAGCCAATTGTTGAAATTGATCATCTTGTCTTCATATTGTGGCATCATTCTTGGTGAGTGTAAGATGCTACTCAAGGTCAGGGTCATACCGGCCTGGGCTACATGCTCAAAGTGCTCCTCTATGTCTCTTTTCATGTAGTCCAGGGAGGTACATCTCAGGTCATTCACACCAGCATGGACAATGAATGAGTCATATTTGTACTTGCCTTGGAGTGACCTGAGTGCGTTTGTTATGTGGTGGATCCTAGCACCCGAAAGGCAGCTCATCGTGACCTTCTCCTTATTCAGCCTGGTGAGCCGGACGTCAGTGTGCCTGACGATAGAGTCACCTATTACAAGTGTATCAGGTGTGTTGTTTAGCCTTAAGGGCTGTGACTGTTTGGCACACTGGCTTTGTGAGCTATGTGTTGCACATGTTTTGTTTTGGGGTAGCGGTTGCTTGGGTGTCTGCTTTGGAGGTCTCTGCTGCTTAGGCAGATTTTTATTTAGAGCCTCCGAGTATGTTTTTGTGTCTTTATGTGTTTGGTTTGCTGTCGTGGTAGGTCTATGTGAGACTGGAATTGTAGTGAGTGTGGTTTCCTTCTCCTCCTGACTGGTTACGCCAGTACTGAGTTGAGAGAGCTTAGCCTCCAGTTTGGCTATATGGTTGCATCTCTCACATGTGTTGGAATTTGTTGGGAGGAGGAGAGGGTTGTCTGTGTACATGAGGAAGTTGTAACATTGCCTCAAGATTCCCAGATTCACCAGCTGGACTGTGTCCCAGTAATCTCGGTAGCACGTTATGTAACTGCGTAATGCTGTACTGTAATAATGTAGTTAAGTCGGTGTTCTAATCCCAGACTTGTAGTTAAGCCGGTGTTCTAATCCCAGACTTGCTGTGTGTGTGAGTGTGTGTGTGTGTGTGTGTGTGTGTGTGTGTGTGTGTGTGTGTGTGTGTGTGTGTGTGTGTGTGTGTGTGTGTGTGTGTGCGTGTGTTTTTGTCCCCATCTACCTGAGGACTGAGCAATGCTTTTAGACTGCCCACACTCCATACATTTCTTATACCCACCTTTGGCAAGTCTGATGATGTCACCCATCTACAAATACACCTCTGGGAGTGCTGTGTCCCAGTAATTTCGGTAGTGCGTTCTGTAACTGCATAATGCTGTAGTGTAATAAAGTAGTTAGGTCGGTGTTCTAATTCCAGACATGCCAAGTAGTGTGTGTGTGTGTGTGTGTAAGTGTATGTGTGTGTGTGTCTGACTGTACAAATTGCATGACCACCACATTTGTCATTTCTGCTGTTGTCACCCACCTAGGTATACACCTGTAGGCGTGCCGCAACCCAGTATTTTTTATTTTATTTATTTATTTATTTGCAGTTGGTTTACCAGGACATACATTAGGTGTGGCACATGCCCTAAATGCGTATTACTGCAGTCTGATATGGTAGGGGTTTGTATACAGGACATGGCAAGTGTGTGTTTGTCTGTCAGAGCCTGTGTAGAGGTGGCAGTGATTGTCTTACCATTGGACATGTTTGGGAGTGGATTTTGTAGTTTTCCTATATGGTGTCCATCTTATGACACATTGCCATTGGTCACCTCATGAGGAGTACAGCTGTCAGCCATGGGACTGTGTTGGCAAGCCAAACCCATGCATCTGACAAAAGGCCTGGTGAACAAAGTATGCAGCCCTACTAGTACCTTGTATATGTCCCGCACCCATGTGCCATGCACAAACAAACTTGTCTAGGATATCCCGCTATGTTGCTAGTACAGGCACATTGATGACAGATAGTAGGCATGGTGTGAATGCAGTGGACTGCAGAGGACATGGCACCCTGTACAGCGGTACAATAGGCACATATATGCAGACATTGTGCCTTTACTATCTTCCACACTGAATGCCTGCAACATATGTGGTTCCATCAAATGTGATCCACAGAGGCCAGACAATGCTGTACACATGTGCCCTGTATGGACACATACCTGTATCATACTGTCATTGCAGGTGCAGGGTCGACCTGCTCACTATAAGCAGGTTTTGCCACACCAGGCCAATATTGGCATATCGGGGGATAACAGGCTATGTACACAACATGTGTCTGCCAAACCAGGTACAACTGTACATGTCACTGTACAGTATTGTGGGACATGCACATCCCAGGCAATGTCCATGTGAAGGACTATCAAACACAGACATGGCATGCATTGCAAAGCTATGGTCATACACATTGGTAACCAGGATGTCAGGCCAGATAATGCAGTACCCATCTGTGTAGGACATTGCAGACACTACACCTCTGCACTGCACACCATTGTCGGGTGACACAATGCCAAGGATTACACCTCACCCAGCCTTGTACAGCCATCTTGCACAGCCAATCACTACACACCCATGAAGCAATGCATACTTGCATGCTAGTACTGGCACCCTGTGTCTGCATGTGGGTTGTGATGCTCCCAACCTCAGTAACCCCCAGTAAAACCCTCGTTGGCATACCAACAGATGTCAAGCACTTTCACATGCCCTAGCCCATAGAACCTCCAGATATCCCCTGTGGTGCATGTACTCCTCTGCATTACTGCAGTGTGTCAAACTAAGTAGTTACGTTGTGTATTTGTGGCCCTGGCAAAGGTGTCAATGCGTGTCCATTAGAGAGTGTGGTTGTGGTGACAGTGGCATCCGTTCACATGGACAGCCATGTGTGCCACACCTAATGTATGTCTACTATATCTCTGTTGCAGATGTCACTCACCTACACACATATATGTTCTTACAACACAGCAACATGTTGCCTTTGTGGCACATGTAGTAACGTCATGCACATGTAATAGTAATGAGTAGTTAGTCAGGGATTTGACCCCTGTACTGTTCGGCGTGTGGCTGATGATGCTTATGGTTAAGTCTCCAAGCCCTTCACTGGTGTACTTTGCCTATCCCACCCAAACACTCTATGGTGGATGTGAAGGAGTACACCTGCACAGCAGCAGCATGTGTATTGTAAGTGATGGACATGGTCAGGTGATGGCCTCTGCACCTATTGCAGTCCTCCTCTAGCTGATTGCATGTGGTACAGCTGTGATGGTGTTCCCATAGGCATCCACATGATAAACACAGTACACTATCTAGGGAAAACATGTTGTTATTTGGCCATGACAGTTGCTGTGAGTGGTACTTGGATGTGGTGTTCTGACACGGCATCACAGATGATATCCAGATGTACCTCAATCATTTTCCACAGTGGGAAATAGCCTAAAGACAGGAGGGTGATGTGCCACACATGACTACAGCATGTAAGTATAGCTATGCTGCATTGAGACTACTGCCTGTTTAACATTTGTGTGGTAATGGCTATTCTGCATGTTATAATACAGACATGACAGTACTCTGTTCATGAGGGACCCCCATCTGTTAACTGGTCAGTGTGTGCAACAATTTGTTCCCTGTGTTACACACTGAACACACATCTGTGCACAGCAGAAGCATGGTGTGAGGATTGCAGACAGTACATGATGATAGGGATGTGTTACTGCCAATGCATCCCTGACTGGACATGTGTCACATGAGACAGTGGGATGACAGACACTGTCTGGGTTTCCCAGTGACAAGCCGATAATGGGAAACTGTTCATAGCTGCGGTCACACGTCTACTACACATTGTACAGATGGCATGCAGTATATATGCATGTGTTATGCTCCCTCTGCAAATGTATACCATTTGTTGTGTTGGGTTGATGGTGATATCTATGCATACTGTTGTAGGTAATCCTGTATGCTGTTGTGTTGGGTTGATGGTGTTATCTATGCATACTGTCGTGGGTAATCCTGTATTCTGTTGTCTATCACTAAGCCATATGTAGGTTTAAACTGCAACACCATTGGCTGAATGGGTTGGGATGTCCCGGCAGAACCTCCTGTCCCACTTCAGCTGACCATGGCACCAGGCACTAGCACATCTGGGGCCTAGCCTTAGATGTCAACCTCTGTTTGCTCTGCACCACCTTCTGGTGGTACCACCACTGAGGATGGAGCATGTCTCCCCTGGGAGCGGGACCAGACAGGTACATGTCTGCTGTTGTGCGGACCCGGACATGTTGCTTTGGTAGCTCACTAAGGGGTTCCGAAGCCTGATACGCCAGCTCAAGGGCAAAGTGTCACATTTACAGGGTGATGCTGCTCCTCCTGGACAGCCCCCAGCCCTGCCTCATTTACAGCTGTGTAGGTGCAGTGGCAGTTGCCCATGTCTGGGGACCTAAGTCTCACTGTTCCCATGGGCTTGTGAATGCCAAACACCCATCCCCATCTGGGGTGTATCCCCCCCACATGTGTCATATGCCAACCCTGTATGCTGTCTTTTCTGTGATCCTACTTATCCTCCACGGAGATACCTACACTCCTTCCCCTACATCCGACCCTCACCTACAGAAACATAAGACCAATCAGCTCCTAGGACAACATCTGCCCTATACATAGCTATCCATTACACACATGTGCCCACTGCACACATGAAACCCTTGTAATATGCATCACAACATGCTCCTGTTATCCTCACCCCTGTCCCTCAGGCACACGATCCTGGTATGCACATCACTCCTACATCATCCAGGTACACATGATGAGGATGACCCCATTGTACACACAACATTACTGGTCCCTCTATAGTTACCCCGTTTACCTTTATCATGATGATGATATTGTACACAACACCTTATAAGAGTACTGTTCACACATAATGATTTGACAGATACTGTTGTGTTAATGTACATTACATGCACAGAGGGATGTATACGGCCAATGTACAACTATTTGTGTGTAAGAATGACACATGTCTGTCTGAGGGAGTCTTGAGATCAAATAGAGCAACACCACTACATAATACAGGCGTCGCTGGTGTTTCACGTTTTATTCATTTGTAATGCTTTGTTGCCACATGGTATGTTCCTGATATACCTCTATATATGTATGTACCTATATGCTGGACATAAACACTCACATATACATCTACATGTTGGGATACATTCCTATACTTTTGAATGACTGCGCTGTATGATATGTTTGTGGCACTGTCCGTTGTCTGTATATCTGCCATGGCATATTGGTAATTCACATTAGCTGTGTGCACAGGGTCCTGGTTCCCAACCTTGCAAAGGACATTTATTTGGTTGCAGGGCAGAACAAGCCCATTGGATACAGAGTGAGTAAGGCACATTAAAGCAGTTGGGAGCGGGCGTGCATGGGTTTGCATGGTGTTAAGCACTGCTGACCTCTGGTTACAGCTTCTTACACTCGGTTAGCCTCTACATTGCTTTACCACTGCAATACTCGCATACTGGTAGCCAAACACGCTTACACCCGCTCGCTCCCGCACTTGCAAATGCACCGACATTGGTGCTTGCATCTGTCACTCACACCCCTAGGTGGGAGCGAGGACCACAGTATTACCTTGTGATACCTATTACATCGGACTACATGACTACAGTATCGGGAATGACTGCCCTTTAGGCGACAGCATGGCGTTCGACTGTACGGAATCAGCGGTCTGTCCAGTGAATTAATCATATTATTTGTGTGTTCCTCATACAATCTGCTCCC